>NC_069499.1:845309732-845609732 GCF_027579735.1 Bombina bombina | reverse complement strand
AATTCAGTTTTAACAGTAAGTTATTATGTTAGACTGTTGCGCACACATTGTTCCACATCACCTCAGCGATGGATCATTATGTAATCAGTGCCTTGCATTCTCATACACTTGGTTTTGCTCTGTCGTATTCTAATCTCTGTTTTCTTTATTTTTTTCAGTTTCTGTATTTTCTTTACCCATCTCTTGAGTGCTTTACGGTTATTATTACATGATATCCTTATGCAGGATAGTATAGTATCACTATTTTTCCATTATGCAATATGTACTTTACTATTTATAATATTTAGAATATGCATAGATAGTTATTTGTCTTTTAGACTAATTTCAGAGTGTTTAACCTGATATTTGCATATACTTTTCTATACCACATATTTTTTCTTGTAACATTTTACAATTACTTTTTTTGCTCCTGCTAATGTTTTACCTATGTATTTACCTGTACTCATTTTGCTGCTGCAGCTTGTTGGGTCTTTCACTTTAATTGCATTGTGTTTGGGGGTGTTTCTATCAATTAATTTTTAACCAATTAAAATAAGTCTTACCCCTTATATTCACCTGTAAGGTGGAGCACTTTAGGTTATGATTACGGCCCACGGCTGAAACATGTCAACCGTCTAGTGCTTTCACCCTCTTTCTGCATTTTGAATCTGCATGGATTTTTTAACCTTGATGTTGCAATAAAGGAACTTTTTATCAGCAAGAACGCCTTCTCTCTCTCTTTTCCTGTAAAATAGCCAAAGACATAGATTTAACATTAATCTTGATGATATCAAAAATAGCATTACAGATAAAAGCATGTTGAAGTAAACGAACAATGCTATGCAAATAAGAGTCTTTTTTCCCGTTGTGCTAAGCTACCCAACCAAAAATTTGATGCAGCCACAACATCAGCCATAGAAATGGCAGATCTGAGAATATAGCCAGAATGCAAATAAGCCTTCCTTAGATAAGATCTAATCTTCCTATCTAAAGGATCCTTAAAAGAAGTACTATCTTCCATAGGAATAGTAGTAAGCTTAGCAAGAGTAGACATAACCCCATCAACCTTAGAGACTTTTCCCCAAAACTCTAAATTTAGCCACTGGCAAAGGATACAACTTTTTAAACCTTGAAGAAGGAACAAAAGAAGTACCAGGCTTAGACCATTCCTTAGCAATCACATCAGAAATAGCATCAGGAACAGGAAAAACCTCAGGAGTAGTCACAGGAGGTTTGTAGACAGAATTTAAACGTTTACTGTATTTATTATCACGAGGACCAGACTCCTCAATATCCAAAGTTATCAACACTTCTTTTAACAAAGAATGAATATACTCAATCTTAAAACGATAAGATGATTTATCAGTGTCAATGTCTGAAGTAGGATCTTCTGAATCAGAGATATCCTCATCAGAGGAGGATATATCAGTGTGTTGTCGGTCATAACAAATTTCATCAGTATTATGAGAAGTTTTAAAAGATCTTTTACATTTATTTGAAGGCGGTATAGCAGCCATAGCCTTCTGTATCGCATCAGCAATATAATTTTTCAAATCAACAGGGATATCATGTTCTTTAGATGTTGAAGGAACAACAGATACCGTATTAGCACTAATAGAAACCTTTTCTGCATGCAAAAGCTTATCATGACAACTGTTACACACTACAGTTGGAGATATATTCACCACTCACTTACACAGATACACTTAGCTTTGGTAAAACTGTGTTCAGGCAGCATGGTTCCTACAGCAGCTTCTGAGACAGGATCAGATTGAGACATCTTGTAAAACATTTAAACAGAAATATCTTATTTCCACATATAGCAATTTCAGGAATGGGTAAAAATGCAAGTGCTAAAATTGGCAAAAAAAGCAAATAGCATAGCCCTCTGAGCATAAAGAAGGCAAGGAGCATATAGGAAGTGAGGTAAAATAAAACAAAAATTTTTGGCGGCAAGTATGACGCACAACGCAAAAGGAAGTTGCGAAATTTTTTGGTGCCAACAAACATCCGTAAATGACGCAACTTGCATCATAACAAACACAATTTCGCGCCAAACAACATAGCGTCAACTAAGATGCAGGATGCACATTCGGGCCCAAAACAATTCTCGCGTCGAGAATGACGCAATAAATAACAGCATTTTGCGCCCTCACAAACCCAATTTGCCCGCTAATTTAACAAGTCAAATTGAAAAAAAGACTATACCCCAAGTAAGACAAACTTCCTAAAACATGATTCCCATAACAAAACTGCAAAGGGAAATACACATAGACCTGACTCATGGCAAATATAAGTAAAATACATATCTTTAAAACTTTATAATAATACATAAAGCGCCAAACCATAGCTGAGAGTGTCTCAAATAATGATACATACTTACTGAAAGACACCCATACACAGATAGCCAAACCAGTACTAAAAACTATCAGCAGAGGTAATGGTATTTAAGAGTATATGAAAAGGGAGGTAGGAGATTAATCCCTACAACCGATAACGGAGAACCTTTGAAAAGATTTCCCGCGAGAGAAAGCATAGAATCAAATAGGCGATACTCTCTTCTCATCCCTCTGACAAACACTGTACTCTGAGAGGAATTGGGCTTCAGTATGCTTAGAAGTGCTTATAGAAGAAATCATAAAAATCAAGCACAAACTTACTTCACCACCTACATAGGAGGCAAAGTTTGTAAAACTGAATTGTGGGTGTGGTGAGGGGTGTATTTATAGGCATTTTGAGGTTTGGGAAACTTTGCCCCTCCTGGTAGGGATGTATATCCCATACGTCACTAGCTCATGGACGCTTGCCAATTACATTAAAGAAATGTGGGTTTCATGTCTATTTAAAGGGACATTAAAAACACAAATTGTAAACTACCTGATAAGAAACCATCATATATAAGAATTGTTCATTGAAAACTGCAGCTTTATTTTGTCAAATGTGTATATTAACATAGTTACATAGTAACATAATAGATGAGGTTGAAAAAAAACCAAAGCCCATCGAGTTCAACCAATACAAATCTAAAATACTTACAAAAGCTCCAGTTAATCTTAAATAATCCAACTAAAAGGTGACCCATTTAATACGAGCAATTGTAACCATGAATTTTGTTTCTAGACAGAAATGTATCCAAACAATTTTTAAATGTATCTAGGGTATTTGCATTCACTACCTCCTTTGGTAATGAGTTCCACAATTTTTTTTGATTCAATAGTTTTTATTGGTTTTTTAGTTTCAAAACATTACATCAAAAAGAAATGGTTAATTTCAACAGGTGAAACATCTTTTAAATACAGTAGTAGTTATCATCATTCAAAATCATAACTGTAAACATCTTCCATACATAGCAGGAAAAATAAAAGAAAAAGACATTAAGTTGAACACAAGAGACATCAAAATCATTGTTTACCATCAGATGATAAGATATTGTCCAGTACTGATACTCCTAGTCAAGGGGGGGAAGGGGAAGAAAAAGAAGAAGAAAGGGTAAAAGTAGAAATTTTATGTAAGTGAGAAAGGGTCTGTAAAATCAGAAATACTGATGCACCTTTAGATATTCAGATTATAAAGGCCTTGTTCCCAGATAAAGTACATATCGGCAAAGAACTCTCGTTTTCCCACATAGTAATAGTGTTGTTTTTCTAACTCTAGTATGTGTCTTACCTCATCCACCCACTGTGTGTGTGTCGGGGTCTTTTGGGTCTTCCATAGTCTGGGTATCAATCTCTTTGCACATGTCAACATCAGTTGGAGGAGCCTTGTGCGGTATATGCAATGTAAGTGTGGGAGAACATTGAGTAAGATGAGTTTCGGGTTCAGGGTGATATCTAGACCCAAAATTTTATTAATGCATTGTTCTGTCCCGCGCCAAAAGTCAGATAAAAGAGGACAGTCCCACCAGATATGAGTCATGGTACCTTGTCCTCCGCATCGTCTCCAACAGGAAGATGGGGTAGTAGGGTAGATATATCTAAGTCGCTGGGGTGTCAGATACCATCGGGCGAGTATTTTATAGTTCGACTCAGATATTAACAACGAAGTAGAGGCGGAGTGTGTCCTTATAAAGCTATTTCTCCAGTCCTCATCCGTAAAATTTTCTGACAGTTCTGATTCCCATTTCCCAATGAAAGAAGGGCGTTGGTCTGGGAAAGAGTTTCGTAACAGTTTATAAGCTGTTGATAAGTGTGCTTTTTTAACGTCAGAGTTAACACATAGTTTCTCAAATGTGGTCAGTGGTCTAAACACGTTAGATTTGTAAGTGTTGTCGGATAGTGCATGTCTTATCTGCATATAAGGGTACCAGCTATGGAAGGGTGAGCCTAATTCCTCTTGTAATTTTAGTCTATCTTTAATCCCTCCTGATTCTACCATGAGGTAAATTGGTAGGTTTTTTAAATGTTCTTCTGTGTGTGTGTGGGAAAAGGATGGGTCCTTCAAAAAAATCTGGTTGTGCAACAGAGGGGTAAGAGGCGATATTGGAGTGGAGATTCCTACATTATGCGTTATCACGTGGTCCCAAACGTCTAAGGTAGCTTTAATGTATTTGTTTTGATATGCTTGCGGTGGTCTGTGAGCTTTGGGGAGCCATGCTATATCTCTCATAGGTTTAGCCCCCAGGAGAGAATTTTCGATTTGCACCCATAATGCAGAGTCGTCAGAGTGAGACCAGGAGACCACTCTGGTCAAGTGTGTTGCTCTATAGTAGTTTAGGAGATTGGGGGCGTTGAGTCCACCGTCTGCTTTAGACATATATAGTGTCTGTTGGGATACTCTAGGCTTCTTGTAGGACCAGATAAATGAATTAAACAAACTCTGTTGGGTTTTTAAGTATGAGACCGGCAGGGCCATCGGCAATGTCTGGAATAGGAATAGATATTTTGGAATTATCATCATTTTTATAGTATTAATTCTTCCCATCCATGACAGGTGACCCTGCTTGTGCCACCCTTCTAGTAATGTCTTTACCGAGTTTTGGAGGCAGAGGTAATTATTTTGGAATAAGTCATAGTGATTATGTGGAATAATCAGTCCTAAGTATTTTAATTTATCGACAATCTGGAAAGATGTCTGTTGGTTAACAAAGTCTCTGTCACTTTGAGGTGAGTTCAGTAATATGATTCTGGACTTCTCCATATTAATGGAGAAGTTAGATACCTCTCCGTATTCGATCAAGGTTTGTAACAAGGCAGGTAATGTAGTAGAGGGGGCCCGGAGGGTAAAGATCACGTCATCAGCAAATAGTAAGCATTTTTGGTGTATCTGATTAAAGTGTATGCCTAATATTTCATTATTGTCTCTTATTTTAATAGCCAGAATTTCGATGGTTATAGCAAATAAAAGTGCTGACAAGGGGCACCCCTGGCGGGTTCCATTAGTAATTGGGAAAGGGTGGGATAGAGTTCCATTGACTCGTACTCTAGCTTGAGGGTGAGAATATAGCGCTTGGATCCTATCTACAAAAGCCTCAGAAAGACCAAACCTCGACAGGGCCCCCCACATAAATTGCCAGCTGACCCTGTCGAAGGCTTTCTCAGCGTCCGTTGAGAGAAGCGTGAGAGGTGTTTTGTCATTGTTTGCAATCAATAGAGAGTGCAGAACTCTAATTGTATTATCCTTGGCTTCCCTGCCCCTGACAAACCCCACCTGGTCTGGATGTATAATCTTGGGTAGGATCAAATTGAGGCGGTTCGCCAGTATCTTAGCATATATCTTTATATCAATGTTCAAGAGTGATATGGGTCTATAGTTGCCCGCCAGGGTTCCCACCTTGCCTGCCTTCGGAATTACTGTGATTGTGGCCTCCAGTAAAGATTTAGAAAAAGTCTCTCCCTTGTCTATTGATGTAAATAATGTATATAAAGGAGGACATAGTTGCAGTTTAAGCAATTGATAAAATTTAGCCGATAGACCATCTGGCCCGGGAGATTTCCCATTAGGGAGTGCTTTAATGGTATTCATTATTTCTAGGTTTGTTATGGGAGCCTCTAGTATGCGATTATCATCCTCTGATATTTTAGGGGTCTCTGTAGTGTGGAGGTAGTGTGCGATTTTATTGTTAACTTCTTGAGTGGTGCTGGGGTTAAGGTTGTATAGCTTAGAGTAATATGATACAAATGTATCCGCTATTTCTTCATGTCTGCTGACCATTTTGCCAGAAGGATGTGAAATAGTTCTAATAAACGATTTATATTGTTGTCTTTTAAGTGACCTTGCTAGAAGGCGTCCAGCCTTGTTGCTGTCTGCATAGAATTTGGCTTTAGTGGTTAAGGCCCTTAGGTGTGCTCTTTGAATTAGAAATTTGTTTAGACTTTCTCTAGCTGATGTAAGGTCTGCAAGTTTTTGAGTCGAGGTCGGGTCATTCTTATGTATCCTATCTGCTGTGGTCAGGGTGTCAGTTAGGGATGTCATCTGAGCCCTCCTCATTTTCCGTAGCTTAGCCGTATGTTTTATAAGAAACCCCCTGATATAACACTTATATGTTTCCCAGTTCTTTCCTGCTGATGTATCTTCAGGTTTGTTATCAAGAAAAAATTCATCCGTTGCCTTAGTCAGTTCATCTATTGCAGCTTGGTTCGTCAGAATGGTTTCATCCAGTCTCCAATTTAACGTATTTATTGGTTTAGTATGCCATTGGAAGGTGGATAAGACCATGCTGTGATCCGACCATGAGGTATGTGATATTTTAGATTGGACTAGGTTGGTTAAGAGCGTCTGGCTACAAAATATGTAGTCTAGTCTGGAGTAGGAATGTTGTGGGTGGGAGAAGAATGTGTAGTCTTTCTGTGTGGGATGAGCTATTCTCCAAGTGTCAAACAAAGAGATAGAGTGAAGAGCAGCGCAATTAGCTTTCAATATTCTGTTGCTGAGATATGACTTCCCCGTGGAATTATCTACGGAAGGGTGCATGGTAAAGTTAAGATCCCCTCCTAGTATAATTGGGCCTTTTGAGACATCCAAAATGGAGTTGATGATTGATTTATAGAACCTGGGGGTAGGTCTGTTAGGGGCATATACATTGACCAAGGTAATTAAGGAACCATAGCACCGTCCCACCAAAATTAGCAGTCTTCCCTCTTTGTCTGAATGCTTCTGGATTCGAAAGGGACATTGCGTTTGATAGAAATACATACTCCATTTTTCTTACTTAACCCTGAACTAAAAAAGTGTTTATCAAAATAGCGCTCGGCCAAACGAGGTTCCCTTCGTCTCTTAAAGTGGGTTTCCTGAAGCATAATCACATCAATCCCCTTTTTATGGAAGTCAAAGTAAGCTATGGAGCGCTTTTCAGCGGATAAAAACCCCTTTACATTTTGGCTTGCTACAGAAATGGTATTCATTTCTGTTATGTAAGATCTATAGTCTAGTGTTTAGGTCGAGAAGGTCTCTCTTTTTAGTTGGTTACTGAGAAAGGACAAAGGGAGGTAGAAAAAGGGAAAAGAGGGAGGAAAGGAAACTTGGAGGGGATCAAAGCAAAAGTACTAAACTGTAATTTGTGGACAAGTCTTAGTGTGTTTTAGTGTCTGTTACGTTCACAGGCAGTAGTATGGAAGTATATATAAATTCAATAACTTACAAACTTGAAAAACTTTCAATAGGTGAGGCAGGTTGACAAGCCTAGTAGCTACTTTCATTGCATATCTTATATTCAGCACAACATGAATAAAACAATAAAAAAAAAAAGAAAAAAAGGACTTACTCAAGAAATAATTGTTATGCTTATGGATGGCAGTACTAACAATTCAAGAAATATACCCATGTAGCAGTGCAAGGTTGACTCATGAGTGTACGTTTCTGCTTTAGTTTTAATTAATCTGCTCAACCGCTATAACTTGTCGAGCACGTTCATTAGCTGTAAAAGGTGTACAGAGTCGGATCAAACGTACCCCAGGGGACCCGCGGCGGATTTCCTATATCCCTGACCACAACTGGGTTAGATTGTGATGTTATAGGGTAGAGTGAATCAGATCCGCCACTGAGCCCCCAGGGGCGCAAGAGAAACGACGGCATGCACATCAAATTAACCCATTACACCATCATCACATCAGGCAAAATCATTCTTAGAAAATTAATAAATAATCAAATTGAACTTTTAGGTAAACTAGGTTAAGCATGTAACAAAAAATAAACATTACATTTCAGGAACTTTTGTGAAAAGATAGTGGTGATCTAATTTCACAACTGTGTTTAAGCTACAAGGACATCAGAATAAACAACTAATACATTGTTACTATTGGATTGTATACAGTCCAGCAAAACATCTCCAAACAACATACTTGCCGCTTTCTACGGAGTGTCAGTCGACTTCTGCTTACCAGTAGTTATAGTTCAAGTCCAAGCCCAAACATAAAAGAGCCCGCATTGTTAAGCACACGGGACATAGCTTGCTGATTGGTGTAATACAGAGTTACCTGGTTCGGTCAACCAGATTGTGACAGATCAGAGTCTGCCGGGCTGGTTTGCTTCCTCTTGAGGTAACTTGTGGATTTTGCCGGCCCAATTTTTCTCTGTGGTTTGGGGGCCATTTTCCCTGACAGGGAATTTTGAGGTGGTAGTTCTGAGTTTCCAATTGGGGCAGGAATCCCCAGCACTTGACAGAATTTGTCAGCGTCCAGTAGGTCTCGGCATTCAAATCTTTTCCCATTTTTTGTGGTAATCACTGAGGTGGGGAATCCCCATCTGTAAGGGATCTTGAGCTGCCTAAGGTGAAGTGTTAAGGCCGCAAATTCTCTCCTTTTTTGTAGTGTCCTTATGTATAAATCTTGGTAGATCTGTATACGGTAGCCTTGATAAGACACTGTTTGTTGTTTTCTGGATAAATTGTATATATCTTCACGGTGCTGGTAATTCTGGAATCTTACAATAATGTCTCTGGGTGGGGAGTCCTCATCAGGTTTGGGGCGTAGAGCCCTAAGTGCCCTATCTAGAACAACATTTGTCAGATCCATATCTTCTGACCCAGCCATTTCTGAGAAGAGACCCTGCAGAAATTCACGTATCTCATTATTTTGCACCATTTCAGGAATGCCCCGAAAACGCAGGTTTTGTCGTCTGGTGCGGTTTTCGAGGTCATCCAGTTTGTTCTCTATTTCTGTGAGATCCTGGTGTTGGTGCGAAACTTTAGTAGTCAGGTCTGCCATTTTCTGAGAGAATATGTATTCATGCTCCTCAAGTGAGTCGACTCTGTGGTTCAAGTCTGAAATTTCTTTTTTCAGGTCAGCACATTCTTCTTTTATGCAAGTTTTGACCTGGTCTATTAAAGCTTTAATGGCCTTATAGGTAATAGGGGGATCGGTAGCTGTTTCCGGAGCTTCAGGCATGGACCCTCTGGAAGTATCAGTGCTATCCTCTCTATCTTCTGGGGCAGAGGGGTGTGGGGGGGTCGAGCCATTCTTTTGTTTATTTTTATCTACTTGTTTGAAGAAGGTACTGACGGCCTCCTGCGATTTTTGGGACACTTTCTGTGGTTTGTCTGGTTTTCCCAACTTTCTTTGCGACATTTTCTCAATTAGGTGTATTGGTTAAATTAAAGAAGATTGAATTTACCACAATTAATTAATTAGGCCTCAATCCCCGGGGATTTTACTCATACAGAGTGATCACGGGAAAAGGAGAGAGGGTATGACCCGCTGACATTAAAGACAGCGGGAAAGGGAAGGGGATTGAGGCTAGGCTCTGCAGCACAGTTATACTATGTGTCTTCTTATGGTCTTTCCCGTATTTTATTTATACTTGGGGTCAGGTTGTGATATATCGCTGCCTGCTGTATTATAGGCAGATGGTAATGACCAAAACCGTGTCTAAATGTGCTGATAGGTCTGCAAAAACAGTATAGTCTCCACGTAGTGAGGCTTGAATTCAGGTCTAAGGGAAACAGTTCAGACTCTGGCAAGACTGCAAATAATTCTATAAAGCACTGTCTCTTGAGCAAAGGTCATATGTTGACGGTTATATGAGTGAGATCAGTCCTCTATAATGCTAGTACTGAGCAATGGGAGTGCGCACAATCTACCAAGGACGTGTTAATATGTGTAGAATCTCGTTCCGGTTAATTATTAAGAGATCCTCTTTTCAAAAGGGTTATGTAGCATATCCTCTTTGCGAGATGTTGTTATATGTTAGTAATCCACTTCGTTATGGGGCTGTATAATCAGAAGCAATATAATTCATGCCTTCTATGCAAAGTTATGAGTCCTCTCCGGCCTTCATATGTGTGTACTAACTTGCATCTTGACTGTGTACTGCTTTGTTTTCCCAGCCCACTGCCATCTATTTTAGTAGGAGAGAGAGTTTCCTTGCTATGCTTTATAAGCTTATTGTTATATCATCTGCATAAAATCTCCATTATTTGCCAACTGCGCCCCTCTTGTCCCACAACTTAGATCATTTAGAGTCATGAAATTACTTCGATCTTGCAAGTTTGCTTACCGGTAGCTGAAACAGGTCTGCTTCTATTATCATGGCAGTTGTCACTTGTGCGCCGGAGCGGAGCCCCGACCCTCCGGTGCTGCGGCCTTCCGAAATATCTGTGAGAAGCCTTCGTCTGCTGTAGATGTCTTCGGCTATGTTGCTTCTCTTGGACTAAGTGTTATGACTCGATTCTTCGGCAAGAGGGGAGTTGGAGTCGTAGCTGAGCTCGGGTCCAGGGATCGCAAGTTAACTGCGTCACATGTATGGGTCCTCCGTGCTCCGCTGTATTGCAGATCTCTGTCAGGATGGGTCAGTGTGGTTTTTGAAGGACATTTATGTAGTCCTGCGTTATTTCCAAAGCTGGTAACACCTCTACAGTTCAATAAAGTGCTGAAAAGCGTGAGATATTTTTGGTAGCTCTCGGCTTGTTTTAAGAGCCCTAGTGTTTAGCGGCCATCTTTGTCGGTCATGAGTTCCACAATTTTATTGCTCTTACAGTAAAAAAAACATTTCCGTTGCAGGAGATTAAATTTCCTTTCCTCCAACCTTAAATTGTGACCTCTTGTCACAAACAATTTTCTTGGAATAAACAGAGCTTCTGCCATCTCTGTATATGGGCATTGAATATATTTATATAAAGTAATCATGTCACCTCTCAAGCGCCTTTTTTCTAAAGAAAACAGACCCAGTTTGGCTAACCTCTCCTCATAGCTTAAATTCTCCGTTCCCCTTATTAGCTTTGTGGCCCTTCTCTGAACTTTTTTCTGCAATTTTTTTTTGCGATCGGTCCCCAGAACTGCATTCCATACTCAGATGAGGTCTTACCAGGGCTTTATATAGTGACAGAGTTATTCTTTCCTCCCTTGAATCAATGCCTCTTTTAAATACATGCTAGTATCTTATTAGCCTTTGTAGCCGCTGCCCTGCATTGTGCACCCATCTTTAGCTTGTTATCCATTACTACTCCCAAATCCCTTTCCTCCTCTGTTTGGCTAAGTCTTGTCCCATTTAAATAATATGTTGCTTGCTTATTTTTACTTCCAAAATGTAGAACCTTGTTTTAGGTTTATTATTTTCACTGATTTCCCTGGCCCCCAGAACAAAAGAACCCCTGCTAACCAATCACAAACCAATATTCAGATATAGCACAAACTCTGTTTGCCCATGTGCAGACTGGGGTAGCCTGCACTCTTGTATTCCCTTAAAGTGACACTAAACTCATAATTAACTTGAGATTCAGAAAGAGCATGCATTTTTAAAATACTTTCAAATGTACTGCTTTTATCAAATATTGCACATTCTTTTTATATACACACTTTTTGAGGCACTAACTACTTCTGAGAATGTGCACAAGATCATAGCTTTTAAGTATATTAGTCTGTGATTGGCTAATGAGTGTCACATGATACAGGGGGCCGGCAAATGGGTAAAACAATTGCTAGAGGAAAAAAAATAATCTACTGCTTATTTGAAATTCAGAGTTTTATTGCATTGTCTTATTATGCCTTTGTTAATTTTGCACTGTATTAAGTGGTCCTTTAAAAAGGGACTGTATACAACATTTTTCATATAACTGCATGTAATAGACACTATTATAAAGAATAATATGCACAGATGATTTGCACTGATCTAAAAAATCCAGTACAAAAGTTGATGAGGTAGTCTGGGACAACCACTGAAAGCAGACCCTCCCTTGCATATGAAAAGAGCATCTATATATGTAAAACTGATAATCCACCTTTTAAAGGTATGTGACACCATAGAAGCTTAAAGGGACATTGAACACTTTGAGATGGTAATATGAAATGGTAAATAGAAAAAAAAAATCTGCAATATACTTTCATTATTTATTTTGTCCCCTTTTCCTGTAATTCCATAACTTGTCTTAAAAGTATTAACCCAAGCTTCCCAGGAAGAAAGTGAAACAAGCACATTTCTTAGATGTATTTTACAACAAAAGGCTGCAAAATAAATAATGAATATACTGCAATGTTTCACTTGCAATAATGAAACATTTTATGCGTTGTTGAAATGTCAAGATTAATGGTTCTTTCAGATTAAAACTTGTTTAGATTCACATGTGGTAAATGTATGCTTGCTGATAAAAAAAAAAAATTCTACTGGCATGGAGAGTCCACGAATCCATTCTAATTACTAGTGGGAATTTATCTCCTGGCCACCAGGAGAAGGAAAAGAACACCCCAGCAAAGCTGTTAAAGGGACACTGAACCCAATGTTTTTCTTTTGTGATTCAGATAGAGCATGCAATTTTAAGCAACTTTCTAATTTACTCCTATTATCAATTTTTCTTCGTTCTCTTGCTATCTTTATTTGGAAAAGAAGGCATCTAAGTTTTTTTATTAGTTCAGAACTCTGGACAGCACTTTTTTATTGGTGGATAAATTTATCCACCAATCAGCAAGAACAACCCAGGTTGTTCACCAAAAATGGGCCGGCAGCTAAACTTACATTCTTGCATTTCAAATAAAGATACCAAGAGAATGAAGAAAATTTGATAATAGGATTAAATTATAAAGTTGCTTAAAATGTCATGCTCTATCTGAATCACGAAAGAAAAAATTTGGGTTCAGTGTCCCTTTAAGTATTACTCCCACTTCCCATAAACCCCCAGTCATTCAGCCAAAGGAATATGGAAAGAGAAGAGGACAAAAGCGTATAGAGATGCCTGATGTTTAAAATTGACAAAGCCGTCTTAAAATTAAAATTAAGGACGGGTCGTGGACTCTCCATGACAGGAAATAAACTTTATCAGGTAAGCATAAATTTTGTTTTCTTTCCAATGGCATGAAGAGTCCACAAATCCATTCTAAGTACTAGTGGGAACTAATACCCAAGCTTTCGGACACAGAATTGAAGGGAGGGAGAACAAGACAGGCGGATCTAAACAGAAGGCACCACCGCTTGAAGAACTTTCCTCTCAAAAGAAGCCTCAGCTGAGGCAAAAACATAAAATTTGTAGAATTTGGAAAAAGTATGCAACAAAGACCAAAAGGCCGCCTTGCAGATCTGTTCCACAGAAGCCTCATTTTTAAAGGCCCAAAAAGAAGAGACAGCCCTAGTGGAATGAGCCGTAATTCTCTCAGGAGGCTGTTGTCCAGCTGTTTCGTAAGCCAACCGAATAACACTTCTCAACCAAAAAGAAAGAGTAGAAGCGGCCTTCTGGCCATTATGTTTACCAGAGAACACAACAAAAAGGGCAGTAGATTTTCAAAAATCTCTAGTTGCCTGCAGATAGAACTTCAGAGCATGCACAACATCCAGGTTATGCAACAGACGTTCCTTCTGAGGAGGAGGATTAGGACAAAACAAAAGGAACAACAATTTCCTGATTGATATTGTGGTCCGACACCACCTTAGAAAGAAATCCCAACTTAGTATGAAGGACCGCCTTGTCTGCATGAAAAATAAAGGTAAGGGGGATCACACTGCAGAGCTGAAAGCTCGAGACTCTACGAGCAGAGGAAATAGCGAGAACAAACAAAAACACTTTCCAAGAAAATAATGTAATATCAAACTGAGCCTGCTGCAGAAACCTAAGAACAAGATTAAGGCTCCATGGACGAGCAACAGGATTAAAACACAGGCCTGAACAAAGGATTGAACATCTAGCAAGTCTGCCAGACGTTTATGCAAAAGAATCGACAAGGCAGAAATCTGACCCATCCAATTACTGACTGACAAGCCTTTCTCCAGGCCCTCCTGAAAAAAAGGACAGAATGTGGGGAACTCTCACCTGACTCCAAGAGAAACCCCTAGATTCTCATCAAAAAAGGTATTTACGCCACACCTTATGGTAAATCTTGAGAGATACCGGCTTACGAGCCTGAAGCATGGTATCAATAACCTTCTCTGAAAAATCTTGTCTAAACAAGATTAGGTGTTCAATCTACAAGCAGTCAGCTTCAGAGAATCTAAGTTTGAATGTAGGAAAGGACCCTAAAGTAGAAGGTCCTTCCTCAGAGGAAATTTCCAAGGGGGAAAAGACGACATCTTCACTAGGTCCGCAAACCAAATTCTGCAAGGCCAAGCTGGAGCAATAGAATCACCGAAGCCTGCTCCTGTTTGATACGTGCTATCACCCTTGGAAGGAGGGCAAACGGAGGAAACCAATAAATTAGACCGAAGTCCCATGGAACCGCCAGCGCGTCGACCAGAGCTGCTTGCGGATCCCTTGATCTTGATCCATATTTTGGAAGATTGGCGTTTAGACAAGACACCATCAGATCAAACTCCGGAACTCCCCACCTGAGAGTTATCATTGAGAATACTTCCGGATGGAGGGTCCACTCCCCTGGATGAAAAGTCTACATGCTCAGAAAAGTCTACATGCTCAGATAACTCGCTTCCTAGTTGTCCACCCCTGGGATGTGGATGGCAGAAAGGTGACAATTGTGAGATTCCGTCCACTGAAGAATGCGAGTCACCTCCCTCATAGCTAATGAGCTCCGAGTTCCTCCCTGGTGGTTTATATACACCAAGGACGTAATGTTGTCCGATTGGAATCTGATAAACCAGACAAATTCAATTGAGGCTAAGCTGTCAGAGCATTGAAGATTGCTCTCAACTCTAGGATATTTATTGGGAGGGAAGACTCCTCCTGAGTCCAAAGTCCCTGAGCTCTTAAGGAACCCCAAACAGCTCCCCAGCCCGACAGGCTGGCATCCGTGGTCACAATCGCACAAGATGGTCTCAGGAAGCATGTGCCCTGGGACAGATGGTCCTGGGAGATTCACCATGACAGAGTCTCTCGTCTGGTTGTCCAGGACTATCCCCTGAGAAAGATCTGAGTGGTCTCCGTTCCATTGTCTGAGCATGCATAACTGTAGAGGTCTCAGATGGAAACGAGCAAAAGGAATAATGTCCATGGAAGCCACCATACTTAAATACAAAGAGCCACTGACAGACGTACAGAGGACTGAAGGGAAAGACAAGCAGCAAGAAGCCTGGATTTTCTGACCTCTGTCAAGAAAAGCTTAATGGAGATCGAATCTATGATCGTCCCCAACACATTCTGGTATTTGGCACCAAGGAACTCTTTTCCAGATTCACCTTCCACCCGTGAGATCGAAGAATCGACAACAGAGAATCCGTATAAGATCTTGCTAAATGAAAAGAGGGCGCCTGAACCAAGATATCGTCCAGCTACGGAGCCACCGTGATTCCCTGAGATCTGGCCACTGCCAGAAGAGCCCCTAGAACCTTCGTAAAGATTTGAGGGGCAGTGGCAAGGTAAAAAGGAAGTGCTACAAATTGTGTTTGTCCAAAAAGGCAAACCGAAGGTATTGGAAATGGTCCTTGTAAATAGGAACATGAAGATACGAGTCTTTCAGATGGATGATAGTCATGAACTGACCCTGCTGAACTAAAGGGAGGAACCACAAATAGGTTGGAATAGAATCCTTGATCTTGTTCCACCAGAGGAATTGGGACAATCACTCCCAGAAAAGAGAGATCCTTTACATAGTTTAAGAAAGCTCTCTCTCTACCTGGTTTACAGATAATCTTGAAACAATGTATCCAAAACACAGCACTCACTTTCCACTTAGCACAGCACGGAGCAGGCTTACCATGCCCAATATAAATATATGAAAGCAAAGATGTTCCAGCTGGTGCAAATCCAAAAACCATTTTATTTTAGCAATGTGGGATACAAACAGAAGCAACGTTTCAGGCCAGCAATCAGCCCTTTCTCAAGCTTGACCATAAGTGAGTATACAAACATTTAAATAGCCCTAATGGCGCAAAAAATTGTGATTCAAACAGTGGCAATACTGCCACCTAGTGTAAAATTACAAAATAACATGTATTTCAAACATATATTGAAGATCATCCATTATAAATGATTAAATAAATATAATAATCAGTGTAACATCACCTAGTGCATTCATAAGAATGAATGTACGCCACCGGGTAGACTAATTGTGGCTGGCACAGGGTCCATCTTTTCCAATATCTCGGTCTTTCTCGATAACATTTTACAGCCTTATGTCACTTAATCATCTTCTTATATCAAAGATACCTATAATTTTTTGAATAAATTAGAAGACCTTAATGTATCAAATCAGAAGGCTATTCTATTCACTCTTGACGTGTCCAGTTTGTACACGTCAATTAAACATACAAGTGGGATAGCCTCAGTAACTAAAATGTTGAATAATGATAAAAGATACAATATGGCTCAAATACAATTCTTTGTAAATTTACTGGAATTAATTTTGTATGCAAATTATTTCCTCTTTAAAGAAACTTTCTACTTCCAAAGAAAAGGGACAGCCATGGGATCCAATGTCGCCTCTACATATGCCAACATATTTATGATCAATTTTGAGGAATTGTTTGTTTATGAACATCCATTGTTTAAACAGTATGGTGCCACATGGTGGCGTTTTATTGACGATGTGTTTGGCATGTGGTATGGCGACATTGGATCACTGTTGGCATTTATTGATGACCTTAATTGTTCGGTTAATGGTATTTAAATTCACTTTGGTACATGATGAATATTCTATTCAGTTTTTGGATACAAAAATCTATAAAGGTGAATATGGATTGAAGGCAGATATTTATTCTAAACCTACTGATAGGAATAATACATTATTATTTGAAAGCTTTCATCCACCTTCCACCTTTAAGGCAGTCCCTAAAAGTCAACTGTTAAGGGTTGATCGTATAGTATCTGACCCCATAGTAAAAAAGGTTTGTTTGGAAGAAATGTTGGATAAGTTTATCCGTAGAGGTTATCCTAAAACACTTATTGAGAATATAAAACAGAATGTGGTTGTTGCTGAGAGTGAATCTAGAACAGTGAAGATAATAAAAGATAGTTCTAAAAATTCAGAGAGGTTTAAATTTGTTTCTCAATGCAATACTAGGAGTAACCAAGTTAATAAAATTATTCGTAAATATTGGCACATTTTATATAAATGTCATCCAGAAATAGGTGCTTTTAAACAACTCCCTATGCCAGCTTATAAACGTAGCCCCAATATTAGAGATAAATTGGTAAGAGCTGATATTGGAGTAAGAAAAAATATACAGAGCACTAACTGGCCGAGCACATAAAGGATGCTATCCATGTCTATCTTGTATTAATTGTAACTCAATGATTAAGGTTGACACTTTTTGTCATCCTTATTCTGGGAAAAAATATAGGATTAAAGATTATTTGACTTGTAGATCCGAATATATTATTTATATTGGTCAATCTACCAGGGAAGCACGTGAAAGAATTTCGGAGCATAAGTCAAATATTCGTTGTAACAAAAAGGATGCACCTGTAGCTTCACATTTTGTAGAAGCAGGCCACAAAATCAGCCAGCTTCGTTTTCAGATAATTGAAAAAGTTTATATACCAAGAAGGGGTGGTGATAGGGAAAACCTATTAAGTAGACGTGAAATGTTCTGGATTAATGAATTGTGCACTTTATGGCCTAAGGGCTTAAACAGAAAATGTAATTGGACGGCCTTTTGGTAGTTTTATTTTTTTTATATATAGTTGAGAATTCTCTTTATTCTTGTATAGATGTGTGGATTATGTAAATTGAGATAATCTATCTTTGTTGTTATTGTGCATACACATGTACGCATGGATGCATATACATAGTTTTACTGTGTGTTTGCATGTATGTGTACATGTGGGTGGAATATCCAATTTTGACCTATATTCATATGTAGTGCCCTATTGATGAAGATAATATTATTATTTAATTTTTAGGTTTATACATTTGATATATGCTTTTTAACTTGAAATGAATTGTGGTTATTATATGAGGGTCAAAATATGATTCTCATATGCAAGTAAAAGATATTTTAACTTTATTAAATATGGAATTTATCTATTGATACAATGATATTAACATGAAATGTTTAGGATTTATTCACAGTCACTTTATTAATTTTTAACTAATTTTTTCATATATAGATTAAACATTTGTGGATAATTGTCATATATTTATTATGCACTAGGTGATGTTACACTGATTATTATATTTATTTAATCATTTATAATGGATGATCTTTAATATATGTTTGAAATACATGTTATTTTGTAATTTTACACTAGGTGGCAGTATCGCCACTGTTTGAATCACAATTTTTGGCGCCATTAGGGCTATTTAAATGTTTGTATACTCACTTATGGTCAAGCTTGAGAAAGGGCTGATTGCTGGCCTGAAACGTTGCTTCTGTTTGTATCCCACATTGCTAAAATAAAAAGGTTTTTGGATTTGCACCAGCTGGAACATCTTTGCTTTCTTACAGATAATCTTGACAGGAGGAATCTGCCCCTGGGAGGACAAGATTTGAATCCAATTCTGTATCCCTGGGAGACTACCTCCACTGCCCAATGATCTGCGACATCGCAAAGTTTTAAATAGATGAATATACATGCAACAACATTATTATTGGCTGAAGATATATGTAATTTATCAAGGTGATTATTGTACATCTGCTACTGATCAAATGATCTGTTATTTTTTGCGTATAAGAGTGATTTATGTACATATGTAACGGATTAAATATCTGTTTTTTATAGTTTACTAAACATTATCTATAGTTTACTATATTTTATTTTGTGCTTAATCATTTTAGACCGTTTGTATAATTTTATAGGAGTATTTTTATGTGTATAGGAGACGTCCACAAAATTAACTGCTTTAGTATATACTACTGATCGTAGATTTATGGTAAATAAAATATTTTGTAATATAAATTGCATTTTTGTACTGGGATCTAATTTATAAGATTTAATGTATATATAGACATTAATTCTGTCTATTATGTTCTTAGGATAAAGTTTGTGATATCTTTAGCTTATTTTAGCGCCCTCTAATTATATTTGTACATCTTTTTTTAAGTAACCTTCCAGCTTCCTATCCATAGGATCCCTAAAGGAGGAACTATTCTCTGGAGTAGGGGTGCCCACACTTTTTTGTGTTGGGATCTACTTTTCAAATAACCAGCCCAAGGAGATCTACCCACTAAAAATGGGCCGACTCCTAAGGTTACATTCCTGCTTTTTCAAAAAAAGATACCAAGAGAATGAAGAAAAATTAAAAGGAGTAAATTAGAAAGTGGTTTAAAATGGCATGATCTATATTTGAAACATGAAAGAAAAAATAATAATGTTCGTTTCATATCCCTATAAAGTTGGATGATTTAGCAATACGTGGATGTGGAGATTAATCCTGACGACAAAAGTAGCACTAACTTTAATTCGGTTTAACAGGAGCAAACCCTTGTGCCATGCTACAAAACACTGCATTCAAATTACTGCCACTGACCCCCTTTACTTTGCGCTGCATGTTTGGTCTGATATTACCCAGCGAGGCTTAAACAAATAAATTTCAATAGTACTCCATGCAACACTTTCATTTGCCAGACTTCAATCAGACTTGTTCCTTTAGCATAGCACAGCAGCCTCCGCCTTTACTTTTTCTATTTATTGACGCTTACCCTGCTAACTATACTATACCACCATATCCATTGGGAGAGTACTCAACCATGCTTTTGATAGGCCAATTGTGTTGTCATTCAAAAATCATCTACATTGATTGGCTGAAATCGATGTCCCTCAAGATCCAAGCCTGTAGCACTTTTCGTGTCCGACCATCCGATTGTTTAATGACCTGCTTCTTCACATACTGCAGAAGACAAAGCAGTATCCCTAGCAACCATACTCTACTCACGTCCCAGTGTTGAGATCGCGTAACTTGACCACATCGGTCAAGATCTACTGGTAGATCCCGATCTACCTATTGTGCACCTCTGCTCTAGAGATAGTGGTTCTCTTGGCTAGGGTGGATATAGCGCCCTCCACTCTAGTGACAGTGCGCCAAAGATCCTACACAGAGTCATTAACAGGAAATATTTTTTTAAAAACAGGAGACAGGGAAAAAGGAACACCCGGCTTCTCCCATTCCTGAGATATAATGTCAGACATTTCCCTTGTGCGTTAACTTTTACCTTGTAATATGCGTGCTAACCTGACCGCAAAATATTTTTGTAATCTGGCCCTTAATGTGTTCCCAGTGATCCATTTTATGTACTGGAGTGTATTAAATTGTTTACAAATGGCTCCTTTGTCAATTGAAGTAGCTGGATTTGACTGTTAAATTCACTACCTATACAATTTCAAAACAACATTTAAGTGGTTATAGAAAAGCTATGTAAACATGAGCAGAAACAAAATGAATACACTCCTAGTGGGGGTGATATATACTAAAATGTTCATTTTCAACTGTTCCATCTAAATTGTGAGCTTTGGTATACAGAGAGATACAATAAGCATTTCTGTGGCGAAAGTGATAAGATAAGGCGGTCTGATCTCTACAAGTTTAGCCCATTTTAAAGGGATATGAACCCTGAAAAATATTTGTTCTCTTGGTATCCTTTGCTGAAAAGCACCCCTAGGTAAACTCAGTAACAGCAATGCAATCATGCATTGCAGCTCTTGAGTCTATCTAGCTAGCTACCAGTTGTGCACTGCTGCTCATTCAAGAGTACAGAGAGAATGAAGCAAATTTGATAATGGGAGTATACTCTATCTGAATCATGAAAGAAAATTATTTAGTTTCATGTAATCTTTAATGAGCTGTATTTTCAAAGAACAAAAATAGCTATTTCATATACAAACTAAACCTAAGGGAACACTTTCCCACACATTTTATATTCTGCAGCTGGTTTAAAAAGTCATTGGAAACACATTAAGGGGAAATCAGTTTTACAGTACACTGTTCCTTTAAAAGGGACACTAAAAGTCAAAATTAAACTCAATTTGTATAGAGCACACAATTTTTAGAGGTTTCCATTTTACTTCAATTATACAATTGTGCAGTCTTTCTAAAGGCACACTTTTGGAGGCACCAGCTACTACTGAGCATGTGCAAGAAGTTCATAGTGTGATTGGCTGATGGCTGCCACATGATACAGGGGGCTGGCAAATTGATATACACTTTGAAAACGGAATAAAAATAAATACTCATCCCAGAGGCAGAACATACTGTGATGTGAACAGGACACATGCAGCAACTGTTAGCGTTGCTCCATTTTGAACTGCAGCAAAAAATTATAAAAAAACTTTAAAAATTGCTTTATCCTCCAGTTATATAAAACACATTGCAATTTAGCTGGTGCTTTAGTGTAACAGTATATTTTTAAAAATTATTTCATTTCAAAATGATCTGCAAAAAAATGTTTACTAAGAAATCTCATTGCAGAAAGTGAAAAAAAAAAAGTTCTGCCTCTGGAGTACTCATTTAAAAATCAGAGTCCTTTAAAAGAGACAGAGTACCCTAAATTTTTCCGCCCCTTTAATTTGTTTCCAATTATTCATTTTACCCAACGGAGTGTATTAAATTGCTTACAAATAAATCATTTACCTTTATTCTAGCAATTGAAATAGCCATTTTTGATGGAGGTATATTCTGAAAGATTCTATACGTAATATTTGATATAGAAAAGCTGTGTAAAAACATAACAAGCAGAAGAAAATGCACTCCCAGTGGGGGTTAAGAGAGATAAGTAATAACATGTTCATTTTCAATTGTTCTCTCTAAGTATTGTTCTTTGGTATGCAAAGAAATAATATAAAAATGCATGTCTATGTACAGAAAGTGTAAAAATAAGAAGATATAATTTCACTACAGCCTCAACCCATTTTAACGGGTTGTGGTTTCAAATTACAACCAGCTTTTTTATATACAAAAACAAACCTAAATAAGCGTTTTCTCATGCATTTCGCATTCTGTAGCTGGTTTAACATGGTCATTCGAAAAAACACATTAAGGAAAAAACAAATTTTACTTACTGCCTCTAAGTAAAAATGTACTAAATAATAGAAGTCCCTAAAATTATCTACGGAATGTGAGAGATGTGGGTTAAACAATAAACCAAAGGAAACACAACAAAAACACAATTATAAACCAGATCTTTTTAATCTTTTTTTAGGGGAAGGTGATATTACTGTCAAATTGATACCTATTGATATTAAAAGGTGCTTTTCATCCCCACCTTTAATACCCAAGTGCTCTCCCGACAAAAAAAACCAAAACAATGATAATATTTCTAAAATAGAAAAAAATATCTGGGAGAGAAATTAAAGTAGGTTATTTGAATATTTATCTACACCGGATATATTGTGTAGATCCAACAACTCGCTTCACTTCACTGACCCAGCATTGCTACCCAAAACTAGCACATAGAAATTTACTATGCAACCAGTAAAGTCCTACCATTAACTCCTGTTCAAGAATTTCAGTAGAAAGATTTTCCTCGTGGACTAAAAAAAAAAAAAAATGATACCCAGAGCAGCACACGTCAATTCAGTTTTACAAGATTCTCCTTTAATTTCACTACCCACCCACAAAACACTGCTAAGACGGTTTTCATTTTTTCTCCTTTTTCTCGTCTTTTTTCGCTTCGCTCTTTTCTTTCTCTTCTTTTCTATCTTTCTTGCTCTCCTCCTTTTCCTGACCTTCCTTTTTCTCCGCATCCCTATTGGCGATCTTATTGTTGATAAGATTGTGAAGCGCGACCACAGAGCGGATGAGTGAAGCCAGGTACACCACAAGCATTTGGTCGTTAGTCTTTAGGTAGAAAGCCTTTACAAACTCTTGCAGATTGACGTCTGGGAGCAAGTTGAAGACATCCTGCAGTTGGTAAATGATTTGGTGGTTGATGGGCAGTTTCCCTGTGGACACTTTCTCTAGGTAACTCCTGATATCCAGCAATTTGGAGTTAAGCCCCTTCAGTCCATGCACTTGATTTGTAATGCGCTGCGACAAGGTCCCTACTGTAGTGTCCTTGATGTCTCTGCAAGAAGTCATAATCACGCATTAATGGATGGAAAATATTTCAAAGCATTAAAGGGCAATAAACACTTTTAAATTTACAATATTTTTCTGCATTATTGCAATCATTTAACAAAGTATGTGAGGGCGAAATTGTTTAGAATGCATTAGCTGAAATGTATTTTTAATAATCAAAGTGCATACACCTTTTGCAGACGCTAATCTAGACTTGTTACTGGAGTATAGAAAATTAGCCAAGGTCACTTTTACTTTGAAATGAATTAATAAAAATAAAAAAACCTAATGAGGCAAGTTAGGGTCAGATATGTTGGCAGGGTTAGGAATAAGAATCTTCCAATTCTGAGATTTGGAAGTGCACATGACATATGTGCACTTCCAAATCTCAGAATTGGAAGAAGAAATATTTTTAGGCTTATATTACATTAATAGGGGTAAATGAGATAATGAAAGTATATGGCAAAGTATTTACTACTCACGACTAAATATTGTATAGTGTTTACTGTTCCTTTAAAAATGTTATTGTTTAAAAAGATAGATAACACCTTTACTACCCATTCCACCGCTTTGCACAATTAACATTGTTATATTTATGTACTTTACTTCCTTTAAACTTCTACATTTCTGCCTGTTTCGAAGCCGGTACAGGCCACCTTTATTTCAGTGCATTTTTATAGCTTTCACAGCAAGAAAAATGTTCACGAAAAAATAATCTCATTGCAGAAAGTGGAAAAAAAAGGTTCTGCCTCTGGGGTACTCAATTATCCATTTTATCTAACGGAGTGTATTAAATTGCTTACAAATAACTAATTTACCTTTATTTTGGCATTTGAAATAGACGATTTTGTTGGAGGTATATTCTGAAAGATTCAATACTTACAAAAGCTGTGTAATGGCATAGCAAGCAGAAGAAAATGCACTCCCAGTGGGGATTAAGAGAGATAAGTAATAACATGTTAATTTTTAATTGTTCTCTGTTCATGTGTGCCATACAGATAACATTGTGTTCACTCCTGTAGAATTAATCATGAGTCAGTACTAATTAGCCAACATCCAAGTCTGTAAATAGAAATGAAATAAGGGGACAGTCTGCTGAGGCTTAGATACAAGGTCATCACAGAGGAAAAAAGTATATTAATATAACCGTTTTGATTATGCAAAACTGGGGAATGGGTAATAAAAGGGATTTATCTATGTTTTTAAACATTATTTTGGAGTAGACTGTCCCTTTAAAGGGATATGAAACCCAAAACTTCTCTTGTGATTTAGGCAGAGCATACAATTTTAAAATAAAAATGTATTTCTATTATCAAATTTCCTTGGTTCCCATGGTAGGTATTCTTTGTTGAAGAGATACATAGGTAGAAAACAGTGCTGCCATCTAGTGCTCCTGTCAATGTATAACATTCTTGCAAAACTGCTGCCATATACTGTTCCTGAGCTTACTTCGTTGCTTTTCAACAAAAGATAAGAGAACCAAAATAAATTGACAATAAAAGTAAATTAGAAAATGGTTTCAAATTGTATGCTCTATCTGAATCACAAAATAAAAATTTGGGGTTTCATGTCCACTGTCTACTTTTCTTCCTCCAGAATGTGCAAGTCAATTTAGTCTACTAAATGAATTCATGAAATGCAGCCTAGGCTACACATTACAGATTATAATATAAACTTATTTGCTGTTAACTTAATCCACAGTCAGAATAAACAACATTAAAATGTAATTTTCAGGGCGGAGTCTGGCCACGCTAAGAAGATGGCCGCGTTCTAAGAGGGCTCCAATATCCCACTCCGGCAAAAGCCGTCTACCCGACGCCTAATCCCCTAATCCTCCACAAAACACCCCCAATAAGCATTGAAAGGATGTGTGATTGAATTGCATGCCATCGGATCAACCCTTTCAGAACATACGGCACCATTTACGACGATACGGAGGCCCCGCCTCAGCAACCACGCCACACACCAGCACAGGGGAATAGAGGCGGTCAGGCGAGTAGAAGCACACTGCAGCGATCCTCAAACTAACAAGGTACCTTCTTCCAAGCGACATCGCAGCACTTCAAAGGCTCCTCCGTGGGCTTCTCTTTCTCCTTATTATGCCGCTAACAGACCCACGTGGCGGGAAACCTCTGCAAACCCACAGCAACGGAGCGAGAACAATCCTGCAACGGAGGCCACTACCGCATATGAGGTATTCAAAGTAAGTCCCTTAGAAGACAGAGGAGACTATTAAAAGCAACAGCACAAATACTAGGGACTTGACAAGTTTAAATAACTGAATACTGCATTCTATAACTAGAATGGGGAGTACATAGCTGACAGGCCTTTCACATTAAAAGGTATAAACTAACCCAGGGAGCAGCAGGACTACCACACCAGAGACTTTACTTAAGAT
Organism: Bombina bombina; assembly: GCF_027579735.1. NCBI lineage: Eukaryota > Metazoa > Chordata > Amphibia > Anura > Bombinatoridae > Bombina > Bombina bombina. Next base: position 845,584,121 of record NC_069499.1, on the reverse strand, counting down.
ACATCCTTTACTGAATGAACAAAAGAGGGTTTATCATTTGGCCTTATGTTTCATAAACCATAAGCACTGCCAGAAACTTTGGATGCTGCCAACACCAATCAGCAAACCATAATACTGAATAACTCCCGAGATACAATATTCTCTCTCACCCCAAGGGTGATCACCAATTTGCCCTTACACAACAAATTCCCGGGTAATGCCTTGCAAAAGACAAAGCAAAGCAAATACACCTAAAACAGTGAAAACCCTCAAACAATACCTCAAACCTAAAGACACTCCATCTGAATTAGCTGAGGGAGACATGGCTGACACACGATTGAATATAACAGCTCAAACCCATTCATCCGACATACTTTCACCCTCCTATGAGACAAAAACTGACATCCAGCACTTGTCCTCTAAAGAAGACATTAATGGAGTGCTGCAAGAAATGAGGACCCTATTTGGGGATCTTAGAAAAGACCTAGGTGCTCTAGACAGCAGAGTGCACGCACTTGAAGACAAACAAGTCCCAACTACCACTGCAATTCAAACCAACACAGCAAATATTCGAGATCATGAAGAAAAACTTTATTTTCTAAATGAAAAAATGGAAGATTTGGAAAATTGTTGTTGCAGAAACAACCTCAGAATTAGGGGGGTCTCAGAGACTGTAATTCCTACGGCGATAGAGGGATACCTGCAAGCACTGTTCAGAGTGATAAAAGACAGCTCAACAAGCTCCAGACATACCAATAGAAAGAGCCCACAGAGCTCTAAGAGGAAGACCTCCTCCCAAAGCGAGACATAATCGTAAAGTTCTCGAGATTCAAGGACAAAGAAGATATGCTCACATTACTTCACACCTTCGGAATCACAAAGTTCAATATAGGTGGGGATTCCCTGTGTCCTTAATAGTGACTCATAACAAATCAGTTACGTATAAGCCGGGAACTGACCCCTCTCTTTTCTATGAGGAACTATCCTTGTCCATGCCTGCGAGAGAGGACGAAGTTGCCGGCCTTAGAGACGGTGCAGTATGATTTAATCTACCAAAAGTTGTACTCCCATATTTTTTTTTCCCTAGCTCACTACTGAGGACTCTATACACACAATGTAAGACTCTGGAAACGAGCACTCACTCAATGTAGTGACGCTAGACACAATTCATCTGTATTAAGAACAGGTTAATATGTCTAATGTTTTACACTGATCTATGCTTGTTTGCTATACATTTCTTACAAATAACATGAGACAAGCACACCGACCAAAACCTATAACTACCATTATCTGTAGAACTATTGACGCATCTATGGAGATACCCCCCCTAGAGAGATAGAACAGACGATACAATACCACTGCCCTAAGTATCTACTATATAAAATTAATGATGCCCTTATTTTGAATAGAAACTGTCTCAACACTATAGAAGCCCCACCCAAGAGTTACACTTACTCCTAAATGAGCCTTAAGTTTGCTAGAGCAGATAAAGACGGAACTGTTACTTCCACCCCCAAGAGATAATAAAACCTCTCCTCATATGCCCTGAGAACACTCATAACACTACTCAACCTATGCTTAAGAGGACATGGCCACAGCTCTAAATGGCCAACACGGAGAACACTGATATCCCTGCATTTAATAACAATGATCCAATCTCCTTGCCTAGATACACAAGAGTTACAGATCATAACCTACGAAAGTAATGCTAGATCTACAAATAAAGCCCAGAGATAAGAGACACACCCAAAACAACATAAAGGGAAGAACAAAGAGAATTCTTCATTGCCTTATGTTTATGTGTTGATTTTTTTTTTTAATCTGTTTAGGAAATGTTTTTTGATCTTATGCACAATTGTTTTGTTATCTGCTTCGGAATTTAGGAATATATGTGGGCAGGTGGTCTACACCACAGACTACACCAAGAAAACATTTCTACAGGTTATTGTTACTAACACAACCCACAAGATCAAACATCACTAGCCAGAACAGATATAGTATACAGCACCCAAGGCCAATTAAGAGACCTCTTGAAAAGTCGTGACTAAACGGTATTCAACCACAACCAACAATAGCACACGCCTAGATAGAAGGGGAACAGGAGGAAGGAAGGGAGACTAAACCTCACTTAAAACAACATCAACACGATCACATCAAGACACAACCTACCCCAATACATTTGACTCTGGCAAAAAGCAAAATGCTCTTTGATAAGGTTTGCCGAAACGCAAGAAAATGCCACAGCCATAATCAGTTATGACAGAATGAATAACTTCCCCTGTTGAAAACTCAAATGATGGTCCCCCCCACTGCACCTACAGACCTTCCCCTCTTATGATAATTGACCCCCTCCTTATCATTAGCCCCTTCCCCTTCCCCCGGTTTTCCACTACCACTTCCACCCCTCCCTCATCCCCCCCTTCCCCTTTACGTCGGGTAGACTCTCAAAGCAATAATACCCATATGTCATTTAGCCGGAAATGGGATTATTTCCCCTACGAAAATGTATTTGATCTCTAGATAACCCCAATCTAGCGAATTCTAATCGAATAACTAGTATTCTGCATTTCCATATTCTTCTCCTTCCACTCATCCTACACTAATTCTTATTTACAACGCTCTCTCTTTCTTCTGCTATAATCTAATCTTCCCCTTTCACTTCTTATCCACCCCCCCCCTCTTTTTTTTTCCTTCTCACTCAAAATGACTAAACATAGTAGTTTTTTTTTAAATTGACCTCAATTAACGCAAAAGGACTAAACAGCCCAGGCAAAAGATCCATTGCATTTAGGGAACTCCATAAACTAAAAAGCCAGATTCTGTTAATACAGGAAACACATTTTCAAAAAGGAAGAGAGCCTAAATGGAACAACCCGCTTTACCCTACAGCATACTTCGCATCTGGCCCGCACAAGAGAAATGGGGTGGGAATACTAATTCACAAATCCCTACCTATCAATCTCATACATATTGAAAGAGACGCTGATGGAGGGTTTATTATCTTAGTGGGGACCCTATTTGGCCACCACATCACGATGTTTATGCCCCAAACCAAGCCCAAAACACTTTCTTCAAAAAAGTAACTAATCTAATATTAGATCAGGCAAAGGGAGTGATCGTCTTAGCGGGGGACTTTAACCTCTCGATAGACAAAGCAATGGACTCGTCCAAAGGCAATTCTTGTACACCTAAAAAAACCCTTAGAGCAGTTAAAAATACTCTGAATAACCAAACATTACATGACACTTGGAGAACACTACACCCAAATGATAGAGACTATACCTTTTTCTCCCAACCCCACAACAGCTACACAAGAATAGACCACATATACACAGACTCCAATGGACTCTCACTAATTACCACTCACTGTGAAATTGGATCCATAACATGGTCTGACCACGCACCAGTAACGTGTACAATTATCTGGCCAGATCTCCCCATTACATCCAAAACATGGAGACTAGATGATTTTCTCCTAGACAATCCGATAATACTACAAAATATACAAAAAGAACTGGTAGAAATACTTCTGACTCAACACACATTCATCCACCTCAGCCTTAATCGAATGGGAGCCCACAAAACAGTCCTACGAGGCTCGCTTATAAAACACAAAGCAAAGATCAATAGACAAAACAGAGAAAAACACACCAATTGATTAGCCCAAATCAAATCCTTAGAAGCAGAACATAAAAAAAGATGTATCCAATGAGTCAATCAAGAGCCACCTCCTTGACACAAGACTTCCCTTAAGCAACACTTAACTGAGATACACCAAAAGAAGGCATTATATCTCAAACAATACTATTATGAAGGTGGCAATAAACCAGGGAAAATATTGGCCCGTTGCCTACGTAGGAAACTTCTTAACAGCTACATACATTCACTTACGACAAGAGAAGGAATCACACTTAAAAGTAGCCCCCAGATTGCATCTGAATTCAGAGCGTACTATAATAAGCTGTATAACATAGATAGCAACGAAATACCCACACACCCAGAGACCACTGATATCTCCCATCGAGAAGCAACAGAAGCATACTTCTAAGGGTTAAACTTACTATCACTAAATACTGAAGACATAGCGACCCTTGAAGCACCAATTACGACTGAAGAACTCTATCAGGCCATTAAAGATACTCCTACGGGCAAAATCCCGGGGCCGGATTGTTTCACATCTAGATATTATAAAATGCTTAAGGATACATTAGCGCCCCACATTCTACTTATTTTCAACAAACTAAGAGATGATCCATATATATCTAAAAACCTATTAGAAGCCCACGTTAGTCATCCCAAAATCTGGCAAACCACATACCTGTCCAGAACACTTCAGAACAATATCTCTAATAAATACAGATATGAAAATTCTAGCCAAGATTCTTGCCAACAGGCTAAATAAATACCTTCCAGCTCTGATATCCAATGATCAGGTGGGCTTTGTGCCGGGAAGGGAAGCCAGGGATAACATCATCAAAATATTAACCTTGGTAAATCACGCCACAGCGTCCTTTTCGCAACAGATGCAGGAAAGGCCTTTGATAGGGTGAAATGGTCTTTTCTGCGAAGAGCAATGGAGGAGATGGGTATACCAAAGGCTTTTATTAACATGACTTTTGCTCTATACTCTAACCCCAACGCCAGAATAAGGGTTAACGGCACCCTTTCAGAGACATTTAATATAAGTAACGGAACCAGACAGGGATGTCCCCTTTCTCCCCTCCTGTTTGACATCTCCCTAGAGGTGTTAGCACAAACAAATAAGGGAAAATAAGGAGATTAAGGGTTTAATAGTGGGCAACTTCTCCTTGACAGAGGCAGAGAACTCAGTCCCAAAACTTCTAAAAGAATTAGAATCATATGGTAAGATATATAATTTCAGCCTTAATATCAGTAAATCTGAACTCTTAAACATCAACACATAATCTCACCATGTGCACTCACTAAACAATAGATACAATATAACAATTGCCAAACATAAATTACGATACTTGGGGATAAACCTGACTGCATCACCACAAGATCTATTTAAACATAACTACCTTAGCCTAAAACAAGAAATCTCCAGGGATTTGTCCACCTGGAAAAACAAACCCCTCACTTGGTTGGATAGGAGTGGTGAAAATGAATGTCCTGCCTAGGATTCTATATATACTACAGACACTCCATATCCAATTACAGATAGGATATCTTGAACAACTTCAGCAATTACTAGAGCAATTTATATGGGCAGGATCTAAACCTAGAGTACCCAAAAGAACTATGTATCTGCCCAGAGAGAGAGAGGCGGCTTGGGAGTCCCTAGATCAATTCACTATAGAAAGGCAATTATGCTCCAACATATTATAGAGTGGGCCCACAACACTAATCAGAAAGCTTGGACCGGTTTAGACAGACACATTTTTAAATATAATAATAATAATAATAAATAATAATGAGCGCCCTAGCATGGACCACTCCACAGAGAAGACCTAAAACCCTGTCTAAATACTCAATCCCATCTGCAACATTGACTGAATGGGACAGAATCTTGGCTACAAGCACTCACATTTCCTCCAAACATGGACCCCTAACGTCATTCATAGAAAATTCGGAACTCCCTTAAAGCAAAATGGGATTTCGAGTAAAACAGCCATATAATTTTAGTACAAGCTCCATTAACTTTCTTAGTGAGAAAGGCAGACTCAAACCGCAAGAAGAAATCCACAAAGAGATTTTCTCTCCGTGGTTACACTATAACCGACTTATCCATTTCATATCACACCATAAAGAACTAGGAAGGGAGACCACACCATTTGAAAAACTATGCATCCAGCCCTTCACACCTAAGCATCTTGTCTCGACCCTCTATAGAATTGTGTCGGTAACCGACTCAAATACTCTTCCTTCATACACATTAGTATGGCACAAGGACTTAAACCTAGACATAGAAACTGACACATGGCTCAAAGCGTTCAAGGTCACTTAAAAGTAATCGGTCTCTGCACAAATTCAGGAAATGCACATAAAATTTTTGAGCAGATGGTACCTCACCCCGGGGAGACTTCACAAAATGTTTCCTACCCTGAGTGCATCTTGCTGGAGGGGATGTGGGGGAAGAGGGCTCCCTCTACCATATTTGGTGGTCGTGTCCAAAGATAAAAAACTTTTGGACGGAGGTGACAGAACTAATAGCCACCCACATACCTAATAACCTAGAGACCCTCCTACTTTGCTCACTCCCCAAAACAAGCAGTATGGCCCATAAGGCTCTCCTACTAATAATGCTGACAGCTGCTAAAAAGCTCATACCTAAATATTGGAAGACACAGGTCACCCCTTCATTCCAAGATTGGAAAAAACAAGTAATAGAAATCAGCACCCTAGAAAAATACCACTACTTTCAAAATACACAATTTAGCAACCCACGAAATGATATTATCAATCTGGAATAGAACAATTTGATGGCTTGACATCAATATTCCCACTCAATATTGGAACCTACATTATTTTTATTTTTTTCTTCTCTCCCCCTGCTACTCCCTTCCCTATTACTCTTCTTTCTCCTTTCTCCCCTACTACTAACACTGATTAAAGGTGTTTTCGTTATACAAAAATTGCCCTGATACACAACTACTATTCCGATCAACACATAAGAATACTGTAAAGCACACAAAATCGCTATAGCATTTAAGATCTGCATTGTCTTGCGCGGAGAGATTAAGTCCTATACATTATACTTGTCAAAAAGCAGTAGTTTAGGGGCCAGACAATTAGCCAACCGTGTGAGGAATACATATAGAGCGTATATTACTTTGCGCACGAAAGAATGTTGGGATGCCTATGTTACAGCGAAGACACTCCGGAACTCATTTCTGAAACAGATTAGTGCTCAGGAAGAACTCAGAATGAAAGCAAGGTATGGAGGGTTTACGGGTAGATCTGCAAAGTTCCTAGCTAGGCTAGCTAAAGCTTCTCCTAGATACGCAATTACCTCTATTAAACAAGGAACCTTGAGATACACAAACCATACTGATATAGAAAAAGTATTTTTTGACTATTATCAGGATCTATATACCCAAGAGCCTATTAACCTACAGAAAAAGAGAGACATTTTGGGTCAAGATTAAAACCCCACGTATATCCATAGAAGCCAGAGATGCCATCAATGCTCCGATCACGGAAGAGGAAATAATAGGGGCAATTAAGAACACGAAATCCAATAAGGCAGCTGGTCCAGATGCTCTCCCCATAGAATATTATAGAACCCTCCAACCCCAGTTGCTTCCTGTATTAGTCAAGTTATTTAATTTTTATTTTTCCGAAAACACGAGATGTTCCTCATCTTTTACAGCCGCAAATATTTCACTGATCCTTAAAAAAGGGAAAGATCCCGAATTACCAAGTTCCTATAGACCTATTTCGGTATTAAATACCGACTATAAGCTGCTTGCATCTATCATAGCCTCACGATTAAAACCTTATATGGGCGATTTAATTCATGAGAATCAATCTGGCTTTATGCATGGTCGTAAATCGACAAGGAACATAAGGAAATTACTTATCCTGATTGAATCCTTCTGGAATATATATATAAATCTAAGGAATCCTACGGAAGTATTGATAAGGCTATTTTAACAGTTGATGCGGAAAAGGCTTTCGACAGGGTCAGTTGGGATAATTTGTTTTCTACGCTAGATGAATTCGGGTTTTCGGGCTCTTTTAACAATTATATACGTTTAATTTACAGCACTCCCTCCTCTGCGGTAATTATTAATAACACCTCTACCCAGCGATTCAATCTATTTAGAGGGACTAGACAGGGTTGCCCACTTTCCCCCTTCTTGTTTAATCTCAGTATAGAACCTCTGGCCATTCTAATACGGCAAGAATTGGAGGGGATCTCATTAGCGAGGGAGAAGCTGATTCTCCTTCTCTATGCGGATGATCTCCTCCTATTCCTATCTAATCTTACAGTGTCATTACCTATCCTACAGAGCATTACCCAAGAGTTTGGGGATATCTCAGGGTTCAAGATTAATACATCTAAATCTAAGCTTATGTGGATAGATAAAAATCCCGCATTGCACCTGGACCACCCCTTCAGGGAGGTCCCGCAGATTACATACCTGGGCTTACGACTATCTAGAAACCCGGAGGAATGGTATGGTCTAAATTATAGGTCAATAATGGACTCCTGTAAGAGTAAACTAGAGGAATGGACCAGGCTTCCTATCTCATTAACAGCTCGGGTGACTTTGATTAAAACAATCATCTTCCCAAAGATTCTTTACATTATGCAAAACATCCCATGGTTCCTACATAAGAGAGATATCACCATATACAATAAGGCTTGTTCCAAATTTTTATGGAATGGCAAAAGACCGCGGATTGCCGCAGGTAGGCTCATGAATTCTAAGACATCAGCAGGTTTGGCACTCCCCGATATTCAGACATATAATCTGGTTATAATAGCTAGATTTGCATTCGACTGGTTAACGGGGAAGGAGCAAATTACGTCATTTATGTGGGAATCACAGCTGGTGGCCCCATTTAAACTGAAAGCCCTGTTACATTGCCCTCTTACCTCACTTCCCTCTAATATATTCTATCTAGATACTCTGAAGAATGTCATTATCGCCTGGCAAAGACTCTGTACAGACATGGGCAACTCGCCCTATGTTTCACAATATCTACCTATAGTGGGTAATCCAGAATTTAGTCCTGGTCTCTCAAATCGGATATTCATAGATTGGGAAGCTAAAGGTCTTCGAACCTTATCTCAGATGCGTGATATGGGAGGGCATATATTATTATTCCAAGAAATTGTATCTCGGTTTGGTATAGGGCCACGGGAATTTTATGCCTACCTCCAGGTTAGGCACTTTCTCCAAGACAATTACGACATATGGGAATGACTGGTCACTGGGTGAGCTGCAGACTAGGATCTCAATGTACGCAGCAGGAATATATGCAATTTCCCCCCTATATTCACTACTAAAACAGAAATCATCAAAAGCACAAGTAGACGAGATGGTAGTTAGATGGGCTATCCCATTCCCGAACATAGATGAGCAGATTATCACAGAGAGCTTTAAAATAACGCAACAGTCCTGGGTCCCGACATCTTGGAGGGAGTCCCAGATAAAAATCGGGCTACAGAGATATCTTACGCCGGCTGTGTTAGCCAAATGGTATAAAACCAAAGCTCTTTGCCCTAGATGTTCAAATACTGGTGCTGACCTCTTACATTGTCTATGGAGTTGCCCTAAGGTATCGCAATATTGGGGGAAAATCATATTTTGGATGACAGTTGTCTTGGTGGACTATAAAATATCCCCTATTGAGATCTTTTTTCTGGTAAAATATAGGCACACAATTAAGAATCATAATCTGATAAATACTATCATATTAACTGCACGGAATCTCATTTTTAAGACATGGAAAGCGACTGCTTCACCCACAATGGCACAATTCAAAAGGGCTTTGACTGATCAGTTCATAATAGAACAAATTAACGTACCTTACCCACAAGAAAAACATCTAGTAGTATTTTTCAAGAAATGGGAAATATTTTTAAGATCATTACCCCTATTGCTTCAAAAAAAGTTAATTAAACCTTTTAGTAACTCGGAATATCTACAGATGAATATATTGGCAGGTCACTTCCCTGGCGAATGGGCAATGGACAACGAGTGAGTGCTTGGGGGTGAGGGGGGGGGGTGGGGGACGGAGAGGAGCGTTTTTTTGTTGTTTGTTTGTTTGTGTTTTGTTTTGTGGTGTCTTGTTTGGGGTTGGGGGGGCTGGATCCTGGCTATACTGCATATTGGGTATTGTTCATACAATGCGGGGATAGAATATGAGAAATTATCTGAAGCGAAGAAAGTATAGCTAGTCCACTTAGGGCCAGCAGGTTACATTACACAATTTTACCTAAAGCTGAATGTTCACTTTACAAGATGGCAGTAAGATCTGTCTTCAATTAGTCACAGACACTATCGGCGCACTGGTCTGGTTCACCTTGATTGTATCTAATTATGTATGGATTTGTGTATAATCACTGTTTCTCATTACCTTTAGTTTAAGAATGAAGGTAATTTTTTTTAATTTTTTTTAATTACAAATGTTTTCTCATATTTTAATATATAGACATATAGGTCTTTGTATAAGGGGTTTTTAGTGGATGTTTACACAGCACATTATTTATTATTCCCCACAGAGGATTTATGACGATTATGTCTTTTCTTGGTTTTTCAAATTGTATAGCTTAGGATGCACTATATTAACTCGAATATTGTATGTATGGTTTTTTTTTTCCTGTGTCATTGTATTTGGACAAAGTATCTGTTTGTAATTTTTTTCTGTGCAACCTCAATAAAAGAAAAAGAATTTAAAAAAAAAAAAAAATACTGTAAAGCACACAAAATCCCTATAGCATTTAAGATCTGGATTACAGATCTACCACTTTGACAATACTGATTTGAAAAAGCAGAAATATAGAGAAGGAGAAAAAACGAAAAGTCATTTAAATCACTGCTCCAGGAGATGGATAACAAAGCTTGTCCATTATCACTGGGTTTACCTTTTATCAATTTTCTTTTCCTTATTTGCATTTATAAACTGTGTACCCAGTAACACAAACCACCTCCGTTTTTTGTTATTGTCATTTGTATTCAAATATTGTGATGTCTTATTTTTGTCACCTTTTTTCTCAATAAAGCTTATTTGAAAAATTAAATAAAAATGTAATGTTCATTAAAATAGGGCGTTCCAATATACTACCTGTTAGTGATCCAGAAGAGAGGCGTTTCCAAAAATGACAAAACTGTTTATAGTGTTTGATGGTTTACATCAGGGGTGTCAAACTTGCGGCCCGCGGGCCTCATGCGGCCCTCAACCTAATTTTGTGCTGCCCACGCCACCTCCATGAAAAATATTAATTATAATATGCTTATTACTTAAAGAGCGAGTGCGCTTACTGTTAGGGATGCACATACATTAAAACATACGTTATTAAAAAGAAAAAGACAGATAAGTGCATAATGATTTCTTCAACACATGCAGTTCATTACTATGGTAGCACTGATTTCCCACATCATTTCTGCCCATTCCTTTCCATCATTTTCTCTTTAACTAAAATCACATACTTTAGATATATTTCTATGTATTTATTTTATATTATGTACAACAGGTATGTCTATCACTATTTTAAACAGTGGGTCGCACGTGGAGCGTGTGTCTCACCTTCTTAAAAGCATTAGAGCACATTTCCTCAAGCCAGAGTAAGTTAATTAGGAGTTACAGAACACAATCTTTTGAAATGTATACAGTTATAGCAAATGCCACTGCACTGTTTAGCAATGACGAGATATGTAGGTAGTGTGCGGCCCACGTGAGTTGTACTTGTATGGAAAATGGCCCGCGACTAAAATGAGTTTGACACCCCTGGTTTACATAAAGTACTGTTAAAATGACAGTGAGGCACAAGTTACCTATTTGATTTTTTTTTCTGAAGCTCTTTAGTGCTTGCAGTTAATGAACTACATTGGTCTGCGCAGATTTATTGTGCTTTGCAACAGAGAAGAGATGTAGGGACGTAGAGCACTAAATTGATTTTTAGGAATTCAGACAATAAGTCAGTTGGTATCAATAGAAACACCCAAAAAGCTGTGCACTGTTACTTAAAGGGACACTGAACCCAAATTTTTCATTCGTAATTCAGATACAGCGTGCAATTTTAAGCAACTTTCTAATTTATTCCTATTATCACATTTTCTTCATTCTCTTGGTATCTTTATTTGAAATGCAAGAATGTAAGTTTAGATGCCGGCCCATTTTTGGTAAACAACCTGGGTTGTTCTTGCTGATTGGTGGATAAATTCATTCACCAATAAAAAAGTGCTGTCCACAGTTCTTAACCAAAAAAAAAAGCTTAGATGCCTTCTTTTTCAGATAAACATAGCAAGAGAATGAAGAAAAATTGATAGGAGTAAATTAGAAAGTTGCTTAAAATTACATGCTCTATCTGAATCACAAATGAAAAAATTTGGGCTCAGTGTCCCTTTAAAGGACCACTATACACAGTAGAATAGCATAATCAATAAATGCATAATAAGGCAATGCAAAAGCACTTGGTTTGAATTTAAAATCTGTGGCAGATTTGTCTTCTGACAAATATCAGTCAGTTGCATTTTCCTTCCCACTGAATCATGTGACAGTCATCAACTAATCAATAAATGCACATGTGTATATACTGTGAATTCTTGCACATGCTCAGTAGGAGTTGGTGTCTCAGAAAGTGTGCATATAAAAAAAAAGACTGTGCACATTTATAGAAGTAAATTAGAAAGTTGTATAAAATAGCATGCTCTCTCTGAATCATAAAAGTTGAATTTTGTCTTTAGTGTTCCTTTAAAATCCTGGCTTATTTACCGTAGTAGATGTTCCACTCCAACCTCTTCAGCTTCCTCTGCTCCAATCTCACTTGTGACATGTTCAAAAGTCTTTGAAGTCGGTGTCCCATCCTGTTGGTAGAAGGTAACAAGATGCAAACAGCGTTAAGGAAAGGCACAAATAAAAACACTATATGCTATTATACTACTTTAATACAATGCTGATGGTGCTTTTCGAGACAATGTAGAGAAATTATAATAGAATATTTGGATTCCTTTATAAGGATAAAAACACAAATGGGTCTTTGAATTGGAAGGTTAATATTGCGTTAAATAGGATATGTGAACTAAGAAAAAATATTTCTTTGAATATCATCCAATAAATAGCAATATAGCGGATACAATGTAAATATTTTGTTTTATTTTGATGCAACACATTTTATAGGCATTTTGTATACTTGAATCCATCCCAAACATGCTTTGAAAAACCCAAAATATAATCCACCCGAAGTATTAAAAGGGACACTAAAGTCGAAATTAAACTTTCATAATTCTGATTGAGCATGCAATTTAATTTTTTTTTGCAAATTACTTCCATGATCAAATTGTGCACAATATTTTTATGTGTACAATTGTTAAAGGCACAGCTCTTACTAAGCATGTGTAAGTTTACCTATATGAATCTGTGATTTACTGATGGCTGTTACATAGTGGGGAAACAAAATTACATTTTTAAGATTTCTTATTAAAAAAAAAAAAAAAAAAAAAAAAAAAAAAAAAAAAGTCTACCGCTCATTTGAAATTGTCTTTTTATTATGCACTTATTGATTATGCAACTGAACTGTGTTTAATGATCCATACATAGTAACGCCTTTCATTATTTATCTTAACTGCATTGCCAGAAATTTAACTTTGAAAACTAAAAAGCTTAAATGAATGCTGCAGGACTGTAAACACCAGTGCTAACCATTCTACACAATGGGCTAGATTATGAGTACAGCGCTATTTATCACACCTGTGCTAACTCTGCTAGACGCAGGGTGGATAAAAATCAATGATTTTTTAAAACAAATAAAAAAAAAAATCAATTTTTATTTAAATCGGATTTTTTGGATTTAAATCGGATTTTTTTTAAATAAAATGCTTTTTGAGGAAAATATATTACCATCCAAAGGTTATGCAATCATGAAATAAAGATTAGTTTTTTAAAGGGACACTCAGGTTTTATTAAATTTTCATGATTCAGATACAGCATGTAATTTTAAACAACTTTCCAATTTACTTCCATTAAAAAAAATGTGCAGTCTTTTATATTTACACTTTTTTTTGAGTCACCAGCTCCTACTGAGCATGTGCAAGAACTCAGACTATACGTATATGCATTTGTGATTGGCTGATTGCTATCACATGGTACAGGGGGAGTGGAAATATACATAACTTTGAAATGTGTTAAAAAAGAATCTACTACTCATTTGAAATTCAGAGTAAATGCTATTGCATTGTCTTGTTATCTTGCATTTGTTGATTATGCAAATCTGCTGTTTTAACTGGTCCTTTAATTATGTAGAATAAGGCTGTATATGTTTATTTTTTTTGGTAAATAAATTCCATTAATCCATTCACAATGTCATGCTCTTCCAGAGGTTTTTGTAAGATTATTGGGCAGTTTCTCTACCTACAAGATATTATCACAGATGCTTAGTTTACTTTTGCAGTTCTCAAAACTGAATTTGACTCAGCAGAGATCACATGCCTCTTCTTCACAGCAAAAATGTTATAACATGAACAGAGTTGAGAAAAAGACCTTAATCCTAACTTCTACAAACCTATGAATACAGAATCAACCCCTTCAGTGCTAAGTTTCAAGAAGTTCAGTGAATAGAAACAATATTTTTCTGATTGTTTGGAGTGGAATAGATCTGCACAAGAAGAAAGTGAAACTAAGTGTGAGGAGGAAGGGGCAAGCAGACGAGCAGTACTACAAAATGAAAGTGAAACTAAGTGTGAGGAGGAAGGGGCAAGCAGACGAGCAGTACTACAAAATGAAAGTGAAACTAAGTGTGAGGAGGAAGGGGCAAGCAGACAAGCAGTACTACAAAATGAAAGTGAAACTAAGTGTGAGGAGGAAGGGGCAAGCAGACAAGCAGTACTACAAAATGAAAGTGAAACTAAGTGTGAGGAGGAAGGGGCAAGCAGACAAGCAGTACTACAAAATGAAAGTGAAACTTGTGGCAAATATGGTCAATATCCAGTATCAGGGTCAAAACTTAAGTGCGAGGAGCTAGCTATGACATGGGTATCCAGCAATCATCCATCTGTAATGCCAACTATAATAAACTTCAAAGCTAAGGGGGAACCATTCAAGAAATATATGTTTGCTGACGATATTCACACCAATGAACTGGTGGAAGTCACTTAAGCACTTGGATTTAGAGACTGTTCAAGTAATGATTTCCCTTTTAACAGCAGTAGCTTCTTCTGCAGGCGTTGAAAGAATATTCTCTTCCTTTGGACTCATTCATTCTAAATTGAGAAATCGTTTGGGACCCGATAAAGCAGGAAAGCTTGTTTTTCTTTTCCAGATTATAAACAAAGAAGAAGCTGAAGATGACGAGTGAGCTACAGAGGATAGTATTTAAGTTTTTCATGTGTAGGCTGGGCTGACAGTCTAAGTTTCTTAAAATATATATATTTTGTTTAGCCAAATTAGTTAACAAAACATGGATGTTTGTTTAAGCAAATAACATATGCTGTAATGTTATTGTTTCAGTTGAATAAATCTATTTAAATTGTTATTAAGGTAATGATTATTTTTCTCCTTCCTAACCTAAGTACAACAGAAAAGTTGTCCAAATATGAATTATATTGATTAACCTATTAAACTGGGGATAAAAAAAACTAATATGAAAGTTGTTATTCTAAACATTTTCATCTACTTGCATGGTAAAGTTATACCAGCAAGAATTAGTCTTTATGTAGAAAACTATGATTTAAATCGTGAATTGAATCAGTTTGATTTAAATCAAATCCACCCTGGCTAGAAGTAAGTTTTTTTGCACGTCGGACAGCGTACAAGCTAACCCGACATGTGCAAAAAGGAGAAGTTAGACTATCTCCACCGAGATAACAAATTCCCTCATAGAAGTCAATGGAGCGCGAAAAGTGAAAAAAGAAAAAAAAAAACACCCAACACACATGCAAAACTAATAGCATTTTCTCAAGTGCCCTAGCCCGACATGAAAATATTAACATTTCACATTCTAAGGTGAGAGAGAGAGTGAGAACTATTTATAAATACTTAAAACATATTTCCCTATGTGAAGAACATTGGAATGTTAAATATTTACATTAAATACATAGTTACACTTTATTAAATATGAATATTGCATAAATATGATTACATATTTTCATATACTTGACTGCAAAGGGCTCCAATGTACTTCTATATATGTCTATATGTGTGTGTTTACAGACATATACACAAATACATACATATTTAGACATGTATATGTATATATCTCTGTTAAAGTCCTTTGCAGTGCATTTTTGCAACACCTGAGACCTCAGATGTTTGAGCCCTTATAACATTTTTATGCATTTTTTTTAAAGTAATTTTTATTGGACAGTATTATTATGTGTAACGGTATTTTTAAATGCATTTTTTATTGTTTTGTTAACCTTTTCTGACTCGCATAACAGTTAACCAGAGTTCTGAAGTCGCACTATCCAGACGCGCTAAATTCAATTGTGCTCAAGTGATAGTGTTTACTTACAATCTGAAACGCACAAACAGGCGTGAAAAAACAGATATCGATTGCCACTTATTTATATCAATTCCTAAGTGACCACAGTAAAGGAAAGAAGATTAGATGCCAGCCCATTTTTGGTGAACAACCTAGGTTGTTCTTGCTGATTGGTGGATAAATTCACCCACCAATAAACAAGTGCTATCCAGTGTCCTGAACCAAAAAAAAAAAAGCTTAGATGCCTTCTTTTTTCAAATAAAGATAGCAAGAGAACGAAGAAAAATTGATAATAGGAGTAAATTAGAAAGGTGTTTAAAATTGCATGCTCTATCTGAATCATGAAAGAAAAATTTGGGTTCAGTGTCCCTTTAATGTTTTTAAACAATTAGCACCCGATGATCTAAAGGTCTCTGGGCTGGCGAGATTATTAAAGAATGTTCCTCAGTAATTTTATTCCCCTGGTGAAATGACCTAAAGCCACTTTTTACACTGAAAACAGGGTGTCTTCCTAAAGGGTGCATATTGCATTTTTGGTGAGGAGGTGCAGACATCACAAATAAATTCACAAGAACCATTCACAAAAAAATAACAATAAAATTCTTCACTATAAGTAGTATTCTATCAAAAACGTAAAATGTGTATGTAAATTACACAGGAATAAATTGTATTAAATATGCGCAGATAAATTGTAATGTAAATACAGTGGATGTGCAAAAAAAGTACAAAATACAAAGCGTAATGTTTTTTCGTAAAATAGGCTGAATATGGGTGTTCCATAGGAGTTCATGAAATTGTCTCACTAACCCCAGAGTAATTCTGTAAAGATTATCACACTACAGATCTCACAGTTTTTTCTTGCAAACTAAAAGGTGGAGAGCTTTTCTCAAAACACTCAAAATACTTATTACCCTAATAGACAAAAACACATGCATACGAAAATATAGGCGATTGTAAGATGCTATACACAGAAAGCAGCATAATGTGATTTATATTGTCTGCAGGATTACAGTTTTTTTTTTTTTTGCAAAGCTTTATTTAGAATGTCAAAATAACATTACAGGAGTTACAGGACATTCATGCAGGATTACATTTTTAAATTGTGTCCCCTGCTTCTAGCTCATTTCACTCTACAGAGCAACGTTTCCCTTTCCAGCGAGCTCCATTACTTTCTATAGGAGACTTCAACACTCGCAGAAATGCCCCTTTTTTTATGATAATTCCACCAGGAGAGGATCGACAAGAAAAAGAACGACATCTGATCTGGCGAAGTTTAGATCATCGGGCCCCTAAGTATTCTTACAAAACTGCTGTTAAATAGGGCTGCAGATAAGTTCACATTTCTGAGCCTAACTACCTGCTTTTTAACAAAGGATACCAAAAGAATTTAGAACATTTGATAATAGTAGATTGGGAAGTTTATTTTAAATTTTTTAATTGTACAATATTTGAATCATGAAAAAAAAATAAAAAAAAAATTCCTGTCACTTTTTTGTTCTAAAACAGCATTAAATTGATATGATACCCAAATTTTCATGATTCAGATTGAGCAAACACTTTTAAATAACTTTCCAATTTATTTATATTATATATTTGTTTCTGTTCTCTTTGTATGCTTTGTTGAAGCAGCCGATTGGTGGCTGCATATATTTGCCTCTTGTCATTGGCTTTCAGCTAACTGCTAGTGGTGCACTGCTGCTCCTTCAACAAAGGATAGCAAGAGAATGAAGCAAATTAGACAATAGAAGTAAATTGGAAAGTAGTTTAAAAATGTATAATCTATCTAAAACAAAATATTTTTGCGGGATTTTATGTCCCTTTAGAGAACAGAAAACAAGGAGCGAAATTGAAACCTCCTCAGCTCAAATAAATCAGACAGAAATTAAAACAAAAAAAAAACAAAAAACTTATTTGCCACCAAGTAAATAACTGGCCCCAGCAGTGGAGACCAAGAAAACTAAATCCAGCATTGCTGTATCCCTAAAATGTTCTTAAAGGGACATACAACCTAAAATGTTTTATTTCATAATTTAGACAGAGAATATGATTTTAAACAAAGTTTCAATATACTTCTATTACCAGTTTTCTTGGTATCCTTTATTGAAAATCAGGAAGGTAAACCAAGGAGCGTGAATGTCTGCAGCAGTATATGGCAGCAGTTTTGCTAGAATATTATACATCAGCAAGAGCACTAGATAACAGCACTATTTCCTGTCATGTAGTGCTCCAGACATGAGCACACTACCTATCTAGAGCTCTTCTTCCAGATTACAAGAACAAAGCAAATTTGACAACTAAACTAAATTGGAAACTTTTTTTTTTTTACTTTCGTGTCCCTTTAATTTTCAAAATCTTGTAAACTGTGCTAACACAATGGCAGCGTTAAATGATTTTACTGATTACTTTCTATGCATATAGCAGCAATGCTCTGCTTAGTTCTATATAAAAAAACCTCATGTTAACGTTCCCTTAAAAGCAGGCTAAAAGAATGAAGAAAGACTGTGACCGTCATACTCACATCATGAACCTCCTCTACAGAAATATACGCCTCAGTAGGAAGACCAAGATCTTTTGGTTTAACATCTATGATCACCAGTACCTGGAAGAAATGTGTTTTTAGTAAATATTAAATCAAGCAGCAGTAATAATGCCACCTAGGTTTAACATTCAAAGTTGTTGTCTGCTCTGCAACAATTTTTATGGTAACTGTTCACATTTTGGTAATTTCCCATTATAGCTTTCTGGGATCATTACTATATATGTAAGGGAAATTATAGGGGAATGATGATCTTAACAGGTTTAATTATTCAAGGTAAGCTGGATCAATCAGCATGTGCAATGCAAAATTTCTATTAAACCCTTAAAGTGAAGGGCAATTTTGATGAATTAGTAGCCAGTTTTTAATAATCCTATTAAAAACAAGGTCGCTTTAATTCATCAAAATTGACATTTCACTTGTTTTCTTCCAAAACTTACCTTTTAATCCTGACAACCGCTGCAGCGCTTCCTCCGCCCGTCGCAAGCCATCTTCGCGGGTCCCAAATGACGAATCGGGCTTCCTCCAATCACGGCGTTGCATCAGGCCAAGATTCCCCCCGGGGGGGAAGCTGTGATTGGAGTAAGCCGGATTCGTAATTTCTGACATCTGCAGAGGCTTCCGACAGCTGGGGGAATCGCTGGAGCTGCTGCCAGAATAAAAAGGTAAGTTTTTGAAGAAAAAGAGTGAAATGTCAATTTTGATGAATTAAAGTGCCCTTGTTTTTAATAGGATTATTAAAAACCGGGCACTAATAATCAAAATTGACCTTCACTTTAAAGAAAGTATTGAAACCTAAATTCTGTGCAATACACACTTAAAGGGACATAAAACCCCAAATTTGTCTTTCATAGAACATACAATTTTAAACAACTTTCCAATCTACCTCTATTTTCAAATGTTCTTGGTTTTCTTGTTATCCTTTGTTGAACAGCAGGGATGTAAGCTCGGCAGTGTGCACATTTCTGCAGCACTAGATGGCAGCAGTTATGCAGCAATGTTATACATTAGCAAGAGCACTAGATGGCAGCACTATTTCCTGTCATGTAGTGCTTCAAGGCACGTGCATCTCTTCAACTAAGAACAACATGAGAACAAAAGCAAATTTGATAATAGAAGTAAATGGAAAACTTTTTTTTTTTAAACATTATTCTCCATCAGAATAACGAAAGCAAAATGTTACGGTTTCATATCCCTTTAAACTACAGCTTAGAAGATGCAGTAAACTGCTGGTCCTGAGAAGACACAGTTACTGAACCAATTAGCAGTGGCACCAGCCATGTCCTGCTAAAGAGCTGCAAAGTACCAAGGTCGTAGTTGTTTAGTTACCAAGCGATAAAAAGTAATTCATATTTAAAGTGAAAGGGCTGACCCTATACTTCTATATATAAAGCATATTAAAAACAAACACACAAGCCATAGAAAGTTAGAATATCCTTTAATGTAGCCAGACACAAAAAAAAAACCTTTATATATATATATATATATATATATATATATATATATATATATATATATATATGCACACACGGGGGGGGGGGGGAAGACATGTTTTTATAAAAAAACAGTTTATATGTGAAAACCAACAGTTAAAACAAAAGAGAGCAAGAAAGGATTGTTGAAAACGTACCGAATTTGGGCAATATCCTTTCATTAACTCGTTAATAGCAATATCATTTTTATGCAGTTTTGGCCCAGTGTGATACCAGCCAACTATTCGCTCGCGAGCTGGAAAGAGAGAATAAAAAAAAGGATTTTAAAAAGTACATTCATACAATCTTAGCTTTAGCAACATACTTAAAGGGACACTGAACCCAAATTTTTTCTTTCATGATTCAGATAGAGCATGTAATTGTAAGCAACTTTCTAATTTACTTCTATTATCAATTTTTCTTCATTCTCTTGCAATCTTTATTTGAAAAGAAGGCATCTCAGCTAAGGAGCCAGCAAATTGTGGGTTCAGAACCATGGACAGCACTTGTTTAAAGGTGTCCAATCAGCAAGGACAACCCAGGTTGTTCACCTAAAATGGGCCGGCATCTAAACTCACATTCTTACTTTTCAAATAAACATACCAAGAAAATGAAGACAATTTGATAATAGGAGTAAATTAGAAAGTTGCTTAAAATTGCATGTTCTATCTGAATCACAAAATATTTTTTTTGGCTACAGTGTCCCTTTAAAGGTGATCATATCAGTTTTCCAGTAAGCCACAGATGATGCTGCAATGTTTTAGTAGATACTGGATAAACAAGTACAAATCCCAAAATCTGTAACTATTACGACATCCAAAATTTTTCATTAATATTTTATTTTTTTAAATAAAATTGTTTAAAAAAAAAAATACTATTTTTCTTCTCCAATAAGTCACAATCTTCCCTGCCTGCCTTTTATTTTTTTTTTGTGTGTCCTAAAAAGCAAATTCCCATCTACATTTATTTAAAACAACAAATATTACCTTTCGGATTACAGTACTGTACTACCTTTCTGATGGTACTATGTATACAGATTATATAAAACTACCTATGTATAAGCTGTATTATGACATGTAAATATTGTCTAAATTACATAAGATATTGCTTTTTACTCTTGGTCCCATCCCTCTCCAAACTGTCCCATTTTACAGATGCAAATATACAAATATTCTGAAATCCAAGCTATTTCAAAATCCAAACCTTTTCTGGTCCCAAGAAGTTTGGATAAAAGGGTTTTGTATCTGTATTCTATTTTCGAATTGTAAAGATAAAGATATTAGATAAATTCAAAACACACTGTAGTGCATTTTAAATTTATAAAGAAGCGTTTTTGCTATATACTTTAACTTGAATGCTTCATATAAAAGCAATCAATGTTTTATTGATAACTTAAAAAGGAGCAACTTTTCAGTAAAAGAATATTGAAAAGAAATGCTTCTATCCCCCCGCCCCCAATATCAAATCTGACCTTTTTGTCACTTTGAATAAACAGAAATAACAATGCAATGTATCGGACCTTACCGTTTACTTTTTTGAACATTCCATACATATTCTCCAAATAGTCATGATCAAGAAACCAGACTGAATCATCCTTGTCATCTTCATCAAATGGAACTTTATATTAAAAACATAAAACAAAATAAAAAGATAATTTAATTTAAATTTATTTCAACTATATTCAAATATATGACACAAATGACATTAAAAGAACACTAAAAAAATCCAGTATGCATATGAATTACCACTTAGAAAAGGGGTGGAGACTTGCCCAATAAAACATGCCTTCATATAGAGTGATTTAGGTCTATGATTATGGCCAAATGCATAAGATAGTTTTTTTTTTTTCTTACTGTATACCTCTGCTATGTCATTTTTAATGAAGCACGAATAAAAGCTTTATTTTATTTTTACTTGGAAGCCTGGATCTACTGTTTTTTTCTTCTATTCAAACATGTTTACATTTTTGTTTTGCATTTGGTTCTCATTTAAAGTGAAGGTAAACTTTGATGAATGAAAGCCCGTTTTTTAAAAATACTATTAAAAACAGGGGCACTTTCATTCATCAAAGTTTACAAAGCAGCCGTTTTGATTAAAAGCTTACCTTTTTTTCCTTTTCACAGCCAGAGCAGCTTCCCTCTCCTGGAAATCCTCTTCACACGTCAGCAATGACTAATCCGGCTTCCTCCAATCACGGCTTTCCCCCCAGGGTAGGCCATGCTGTGATTGGAGGAAGCCGGATTAGTCATTGCTGACGTGTGAAGAGAGGATTTCCAGGAGGGGGAAGCTGCTCTGGCTGTGAAAAAGGAAAAAAAGGTAAGTTTTTAATCAAAACGGCTGCTTTGTAAACTTTGATGAATGAAAGTGCCCCTGTTTTTAATAGTATTTTTTTTTAAAAAACGGGCTTTCATTCACCAAAGTTTACCTTCACTTTAAACATAACAGAAAAAGATGTTCCGGTGGATAGTAGCATGCCCCAAAACATAAAAACAAGAAATATGTTTTAAAAGGGACAGTAAATGTTGGGAAAAATGTTACATAATTCGGCACAATGCACAGAATTATATAACATTTTCCCCAACGTTTAATGTCCTTAAAAGGACATTAAACGGGGGGGGGGCGACTTCCGGGCAGCGGCCATGATCGGTCGCACTTCTGCAAGCTGCTCCAGCTTTCTACTGTAATCTTTACGATATCACTCTCTACAGGAAGCATCTAGGACAAAAATTGATATGAGTGCAACCTACAAAAGAAAAGCTAGACTAATCTTAGCAAGATCGCTGCTAGCTTCAGAGCCCTGAGCTACTTTTACAGTTGTGGCCTCTAACATTAGCCACGTGAGTTACCCCCCGGCAGGACACTGTCTGGCTCTTGCCGTTAGTTAGCACAGCAAGTGCAACCAGAATATAAAATAAGTTGACAGCTACCTGCATAAACCTTCTTACGGTACAATATGGAGGACATATTCTTGCTACACAGTATAAAGGCATTGCTAACGGAGCACTTTCAAAACATGGAGGAGCACCTGTTCACAATCCTACACCCGTCCCTGGAGATAAATTAACTAATCCTTTCTTCCCCTACACGAGACGAGGATCCAGTAGCAGACGATAACTCCTCAGTAGGCGTGAGTGGGTCTTATTCAACTTTACCATCCGAACCAAGCAAGCGAACAGATACAACTACAGCTGCTGCCACGCCAGAGTGTGCTTATCCGACCCTTGCTCCTAGTGTAATATATGGAACCCGGCTATGGCAAGAACAACATCTAACTACTGCTCATAAGGAGACTAGCCTCAGTATACCTATAAAGATCGATGACCCTACACGCCACCACTACACTTGGCACCACTATGCCTCTGGATTCAGCATAGGACACACACTCCATGATCCGCACAAGCTCTCCCTTAAGAGTGAAGCCGGGATCGGCAGTGATCACTACAAACGCCTTGATTCACACAAGCTCTACCATGAGAGAAAAGCTGGGACCATAAGAGACCTGCTAACCTACAAGAGGATCAGTATTTCAAGGTTCCCATTGATCCACAGAATCGGTGTTGGATGAAGTGAGAGAGTTAATGAAGGTGGAAGGTACTTGCAGGATACTGAAATTATGTTTGTAGACTTTTGCTTTATGACTTATTACCCCATGAATACAAACACCATAGACCTGCTTTATGAAGCCCTCGGGCTGATCATCCTCTGTAACTGCGAGTAACAATACCTTATTATAGTTCAGTGTGCACACTTAGTGTTATAAACTTGTTTGTGATTTTCCTGCTGTACTGCTTCTAAACAAAAGAGCCTGAGTCTGTTATACTATGTTATTTGCATATACCAATATAGGAAGTTAGTTTATCAATTGTATTGCTAGCATAAACTCTGACACACAGGTTATAATTACCAAATGTATGTAGATAGATTGTTAGTTGTTAGATACAGTATGTTACAGTGCTATTTTTTTTGCAAACCCCTTGTTTCTTCATAGATTACCTATTAATAATGCATGCAATATGACTCCTTTAACTAAAAGAGGACTTCCCTTGGGTGAATAGTAGTTTGGTTTTTTTCACTAGTCTGCTTTCTCTTAAAGACACCCCTGGAGCAGCTATTGGCTATGTTACTCTCTAGCATAAGAGTTTGTTGTGGTTTTTTTTTTAATTTTATTTTTTATCCATGTTGTTTATGTATTCATGTATATGGCGTATGATAATTATTAACTAGATCACATTTATAAGCTCTTTCAGGTACATAGGCTAAATTATATTCTTACCAGTCTGTTTGCTATTAAGGGCACCACCTGGAGCAACAACTAATCATTTTGCGTAATCCTCTAATACATTTATTCTCGTGATAGCGAGGGGCTATTTGAGGCCAAAAATAAGAATCAATGTCTTTTTTTTAAAGTGAAGGCAGTGGTGACTGGAGTGACTGGGCTGTCTGCGGCCGGGACGGCCTGGTTTACTCCCTCCCACAGTTCCTAAATACTTGCAGCTTCTATAGGCAGCTGCTCACAAGTTTCATATGGCCCAAATGTCTGCCTGATGAGTACATTAAACAATTAATATTACCCACATCTAAATTAACCCACTGATATATAGTGTAAGACTAATAACTCTTCTTTGCGGATTCTTCTCCTAATATAAAGGAGTCCCACTACTTTATATGATTGAAGTACTAGCTTTACAAGCTATAAACCACCAATAGTGCCCTAACACTGTTACGTGATAGTGATACGGAAATAGATGTTATTAGATATACCCTATATTACTAGAACATCATTTAGAGGGTATCCGCAAAAGCAATAACATTGTTTTCCTATAGTTACTAGGTAGCTGTTGGCGCTTCTATCATCTTTTACACCTATTTCAGCCTTTCTTTTTTTTTTAGTTCTCCCCTACAAAATTCCATAAGTCTATTCAAGTCCTGGACTGACCCTTTAAGAAGTTTGGGAGAAAATACATTATAAAACAAAAGTTCACTACATGAGCTATATAGATGATAAAAGAAGAAAATAAATATAAAAATAGAAGTTCAACATATGAGATCCATGAGTGGTCTCTTCCAGCCAGAGGGTACCTCCTGTAGCTTTCCACTCTCTATATTAATAGGAGGTCCAAGAGCAGCCTCAATTATCAACTAGGTTAGGCAAGTATTTTATATACTCCCATGATATGTCATTATTATGTACTGTTTACTCTAATTTCCTATTGCTTGTATGTTTGATACCAGTTATTCTATGTGTTTTCTTTTTGATGACATGACATGCATGTAAGCCTTCAACTGAACTTCAATAAAAATAAAAAATAAAAAAAAGGACATTAAACACTTTGAAACGGTAATATAAAATGATAAATCATATATATATATACTGGTCCAGCAATATACTTTCATTATTTATTTTGTCCCCATTTTCTGTAATTTCATTCTGAAATTGCAAGCTTTTCAGTTCCTGTTAGAAATGGAAGTGCAGATCACATATTCCACACAGCCATTAACTGTCCCTAATTGGTCACAGTAGAGAAGGTAACCTACGTTACAACATGGCAGAGCCCATTACTTTATAGACACTGAATTTATGGTCAGTATTGGATATTATTGTTATTTTTTAACACATTTTTATTTTCACTAAATAAATGCTAGATAGAATGATGCATTCAAAGAGAAAAGATTAGTCTCAGAATAACATGTAGATGCATTTTTATATGTTAGCTTTTTAAATTTTGACAAAATAAGTGTAAATTTTTAATTAGTGCTGCGGAATCTGTTGGCGCTTTACAAATAACTGATAATAATAATACCAAAATATCAACAGTCCTTTGGTGTAAAGTGAGACAGTCTTTATTATATAGTATAAGCTCCCAGACACGTAAGTATGATCGACTCAGGTGTGGAATTGTATTACATTGAATACAGATTGACGATATGGTTATTTTCTCTTTCCTTCGAGGATAACCGTTAAGGAGCTTTTTGAAAATAAAGACTGTCTCAATTTACATCAAAGGACTGTTGATGTTTTGGTATTCAATTTATGGTCGGTATTGGAAATTATTTGTTATTTTTAACACTTTTTATTTTCACTTTATCACTGTATTGTGTTATTTTTTTCACATTGTGACATTTTTATTTTTACAGCATTTATTTAGTGTTTATAACCCCTTTAAGTACTAGGACTCACATTTAACAACTAAATGTTTAGATTTGTTTTCTAGAGTTTTTAATGTGATAATTTCATATGAAAACTTAGAAATAAGGAATCCGTTCCAAGTTTAAAGATTTCTCACCTGCAAAACTGTTGGAGACATCTAATATTTTCTTGTGCCAAGATCCCAGCAAGACACCAACCACTCGCTTTTGGTTTCCAACCTTCCCTATCCTTAAGAAAAACACATAAGAAATTTGCATTTTATACCATGCAATAACATTTACATTAGCCAGTTAATTTCACTTTACAGTTAAAGGGCCATTATAGAAGAGTCATTACATGCTCTAATTTTAAGACTAGTATGACCCTGTAATGCAAATTAAAAATTGAAAGTAAAGTTTCCAGTAGTGCATTGATGCTCCGTCAAGAAGGGTTTCCAAAAGAATGAAGCAAAATTTATAATAGAAGCAAATTGGAAAGTTATTCACATATGTATGCTCTGAATCATAAAAGAAAAAGTTGGGAGCTCATGTCCCTTTAACACTGAAAATAATAAACCAAACCTACAGCAAACACTGCTGTACCAATCTTGATGAAATATGGTATGCAGGTAGTTTTTATTGTCTGGTAGGGGTTTTGTTTTGTGAAAAAACAGCAGAGGTAGCTGATATATAAACGTTTAAAATATAAGCTAAGACATGTTCAGTGTCAGCATTTGACAGCGGAGGATCTAGTGAATTGTCTCAGATACCGGTCTGTAAGATTCTGTAGTATGGAACACTGTACCTTGCACCAGTGTATTGTTGTCTGTAGCATGTGTGTATATACAGGATGCATACACATGGTCCTCACTGTGGCTGGACTGTTAGCCGAGGGACATTTGTCCGACGGACAATAGTCCGACACACAAGTGGCTGTCAGATAACAGTCCGGCCACAAGATAGATATATTTGGCAGATAGATTCGATATAGAATTACAAGACATGCGTCCTGTGACCCATGGTAAGGTTCCCAGAGGCGGTTGCGGCGTCTGAGGTTCTGATTGGAACAGAGCACTCTGGAGCGTATCTGCCCTCAGCCGAAATCGGAACGTGATTCGGCATTCTGTCAGTCGGCCCAAATGTCCGTCAGCATTTTGTCAGAGTACCGGTACTCACACACCTTTTTTTTTTTTTTACCATAAAGAAAGTAATTCAATGTCAAAGAAATAACGTTAACATACGCAATCATACAATAAATAGCATGGTGATTCTAAAGTCCCCACACCAGAGAAATTAATAAAAACAATATAGCATTTGCCTGAGGAGTTTAGTTTAAAAATGTTCATGTTTTTAATGTTGACTGGGAACTGTAGGTCGCATATCATGAAGGTTTTTTTTTTATGTGAGGCATTCAGCTATAGTGCATTCTCACTTTAAGTTTAAATTGTCTTAGCCTAAACTTTTTTTCATGCAAAACAGAATTTGAATATGTTTATTTGCTGGTATTTCATATGTACATCATCAATTGTTTAAAGTACAATGTCCCTTAACCCTTTGATGACAGGGTTAATTTGTCTACATCGGAACAACGTTCCGATGTAAACAAATTGAAATCCTGCGATCGTGCACGCGGTCGCAAGATTTCAATGATGGGATCGGGTTAGTGGGGCATCCCTGTGACTCTAGACCGCGATCACATCATGGAAGCGCTGTTGGCTTTAGGACAGCCAACGGTTATGACGTTCTATTTCGTCCTAACGGCACTAAAGCCCAGTGTAATTATGACGGAATAGAACAGCATAACGGCGTTAAAAGGTTAAAACTCTGGCATTAAAGGGATAGCAAGGACAAAACTAAAATGCAGAAGGGTGCATTTCAATTTTCCATAGACTAATTTTTGCAATATACTTCCATTAGCAAAAATGCTTCTAATAAAAGCTATTGTTTATCAGCAGCATAAATACATATGCTGTGAGGGTCTATGGCACCAGTATTCAGACAACTACACCCTCTAAGAGAGTCAGCATTGATTTGTATGAAAAAAACAACACGTCTTTATAGGCACAATACACGCCAGGTTTCTGAGCTTGAATACTGTGTGGGTGTCACTACCAGGGGTATTTTCTCTCTAACTTTGAGCTAGGGTTTTCTTTATCAGTTGCTCTTAGCCTTGTTTATGATTATTTCCTCATAAGTTAACTACTGACTGCTCTATTTTAAACTCTCCTATTCTTTTTTTTTTATTATTCTTATACTCACTCAAATGGTGATATTTTAAAAAGAACTGGCACTTATGTTATATCCCCTATTGTGGTTGTATAAATATTTAACCCCTTAGTGACCAGAGCACTTTTCCATTTTCTGTCCGTTTGGGACCAAGGCTATTTTTACATTTCTGCGGTGTTTGTGTTTAGCTGAAATTTTCCTCTTCCTCATTTACTGTACCCACACATATTATATACCGTTTTTCTCGCCATTAAATGGACTTTCTAAAAATACCATTATTTTCATCATATCTTATCATTTACTATAAAAAAATTATAAAATATGAGGAAAAATGGAAAAAAAACACACTTTTTCTAACTTTGAACCCCAAAATCTGTTACATATCTACAACCACCAAAAAACACCCATGCTAAATAGTTTCTAAATTTTGTCCTGAGTTTAGAAATACCAAATGTTAACATGTTCTTTGCTTTTTTTGTAACTTATAGGGCCATAAATACACTTTGCTATTTTCAAACCATTTTTTTTTCAAAATTAGCGCTAGTTACATTGGGACACTGATATCTTTCAGGAATCCCTGAATATCCATTGACATGTATATATATTTTTTTAGAAGACATCCCAAAGTATTGATCTAGGCCCATTTTGGTATATTTCATGCCACCATTTCACCGCCAAATGCGATCAAATACAAAAAATCGTTCACTTTTTCACAATTTTTTTCACAAACTTTCAGTTTCTCACTGAAATTATTTACAAACTGCTTGTGCAATTATGGCATAAATGGTTGTAAATTCTTCTCTGGGATCCCCTTTGTTCGGAAATATTAGACATATATGGCTTTGGCATTGCTTTTTGGTAATTAGAAGGCCGCTAAATGCCACTGCGCACCACACGTGTATTATGCCCAGCAGTGAAGGGGTTAATTAGGGAGCATGTAGGGAGCTTCTAGGGTTAATTTTAGCTTTAGTGTAGTGTAGTAGACAACCCCAAGTATTGATCTAGGCCCATTTTGGTATATTTCATGCCACCATTTCACCGCCAAATGCGATCAAATTAAAAAAAACGTTAAATTTTTCACAATTTTAGGTTTCTCACTGAAATCATTTACAAACAGCTTGTGCAATTATGGCACAAATGGTTGTAAATGCTTCTCTGGGATCCCCTTTGTTCAGAAATAGCAGACATATATGACTTTGGCGTTGCTTTTTGGTAGTTAGAATGCTGCTAAATGGCGCTGCGCATCACATGTGTATTATGGCTAGCAGTGAAGGGGTTAATTAGGTAGCTTGTAGGGAGCTTGCAAGGTTAATTTTAGCTTTAGTGTAAAGATCAGCCTCCCACCTGAAACATCAGACCCCCTGATCCCTCCCAAACATCTCTCTTCCCTCCCCTACCCCACAAATGTCCCCGCCATCTTAAGTACTGGCAGAAACTCTGCCAGTACTAAAATAAAAGGAAAATTTGGGCTTTTTTGTGCATTTTTTTTTGCATATTTACATATGCTTCTGTGTAGGATCCCCCTTAGCCCCCAACCTCACTGATCCCCCACCAAACAGCTCTCTAACCCTCCCCCTCTGACTTAATGTGCGCCATCTTGGGTACTGGCAGCTGTCTGCCAGTACCCATTTTAGTGAATAATATGCTTTTTTTTTTTATTAAAAAATGTCCCTTTTCTGTAGTGTAGCTTCCCCCCCCCCCCCCAATACCAACCCCCCCCCCCCCAATACCAACCCCCCACCCCTTCCAGATCCCTTAGATGCTTTGGAAAAAAAGTATTTAATTTTATTTGACAATTTACTTTAAAAAAAAAATTCTGTAGTGTAGCGGTTCCCACCCGCTCCCACCCCGTGCACGCCCGCCACCCCCCGTGCGCGCGCCCCCGATCCTGCCCCCCTCCACCTTCCAGATCTCACCGATGGCCGCCCACCAACGATACCGGCCATCGATGTCCGGTGCAGAGAGGGCCACAGAGTGGCTCTCTCTGCATCGGATGGCCAAGGGGGGTTATTGCAGGATGCCTCCATATCGAGGCATCACTGCAATAACCGGAAGGAAGCTGGAAGCGAGCAGGATCGCTTCCAGCTGCTTTCCAGACCAAGGACGTACGCCACACGTCCTCGGTCATTAACTGCATTTTTTTTGAGGACGTGTGGCGTACGTCCTTGGTCGTTAAGGGGTTAAAGGAATATGAAACCCAAAAGTTTTCTTTTGTGATTCAGACAGACAATACAATTAAACTTCTATTATCAAATTTGCTTTATTCCCATTGTATATTCTTTGTTGAAGTGATACTAGGGTAGGAGAGTGGAGCACTAAATGGCAGGAAATAGTGCTGTCATCTAATGCTCTCGCAAAAGAATAACTTTCTTGCAAAAATGCTGCAATGTAGTGCTCCAGACACTTGCGCTCTCCTGAACTTACAGACCTAAGTTAACTTAAGTCCTGAAAATGACTGCTTTTTAACAAAAGTTAGCAAAAGAACAAGGAAAATTAATAATATAAGTAAATTAAAAAGTTCTTCAAAAATGGTATGCTCAAAAATGTGGGTCTTATGTTCCTATAATGCATCTCTCTCTGCAAATATACTGCACGTTTCTATTAAAAAATGCAATAAAAAATAATTTATGTATACACAAAAACATATCTACACCTAGCTTACAGAAATATATATATATATATATATATATATATATATATATATATATATATATATATATATATATATATATATATATATATATAGACATACACACAGCCAGTGTATATATATATATATATATAAATACAGTATATATATATATATATATATATATATATATATATATATATAAAAATATATATACACACATTCCCAAACCCGGATAATCATTTTATAGATATGTAACAACAATAGTTTGTTACGATCAATTTACACAAACAACTCGCAGATTTATCAAGTTAGAATTTGTGAACTGAACGTGTATAAGAGGTGGTCATAATTTAAGTTAGGTGACCCGGTATTGGGCAATAAAAACAGCTATTATGTTTCCCCGTGCATAGGTGAATGACTGAGCAGCTCGGGCCTGACAGTGTAATTCAGTTCTGGGCCTGTTCCACCCAATGAGTCAGCAGCTTTCAGAATATCCCCGGACACACCATTGCTTGCTCTCACCTATTAAAATGATCAACTACACTCAGAAGTACCAGCGGGTGGACAACCACGCGATCTACCGCTAGCTCCGGCATCTTTCCCGGCTTCAGATACTCAAACACACCGGCCGGAGCTCAGCACTGATACAACACACTACTTCCGGTAACACATACCAGCAGTCAAAGCGTACCGGAAGTAAAATAGTGAAGGGTGAAGGAGCCATGTTTGTGTGGGGCAGTCAGTCACAGTCAGGACAAAGCGGCATAATGAAAGAATGCGTTGTTTTGCATAGCTTTCAAAAACTCTATTATGGAGTCAATTTCTTTGTTTATAATTTTTGGAAGAAGCAATAGGTAAAGATACGTTATTCCCGAGATTAATATTGTGTAAATGTCAGTGCTGAATTAACCCCTTCAATGCTGATCTTCACCATAACATCTAAACATCACTAACTCAGTTACCTTTGCAAATATGCTTTTTTCGTGGGTCATGCATTTAATTTAGAAAAAATATTCAAAAATATAAAGACAATTCTTCCAATGCAAACATATGTATAGTTTCATAGCTTTGAGGTTTTTTCCTAACTGCTCCAAGCTTTAAAAAATAATTCACCAGCTCAAAACATTTTGTACAATTTTCAATAGGAAAAATGATGATTACAAATAGAATACACATTATTGATTTTACTTTTGTCATTTTGCTACATCTTGCCATTATACAGGACACAATTTGGAATAAAGAGTTAAGAAAGTCCAAATTCAGCTTTCATGATTCAGAGAGTGCGATAAAAAAAAAATAATCCAGTTTATTTCTGTCAGTTTTACCTCTTTCTTTTAACATCTTTTCTTGAAGATTAGTTCCTTTCCATAAGAACATACCTCAGTAGGCTCAGGAGGGTGCATGTGTGTAGAGCCCTATATGATACCAGAGTTTGCAACAATATAATATAGTATAATATAAGCCAGTTTAAAAGAGCAATTTTTTTCCTTTCCGCTTGTGTACAAACACTGCTTTTATAAGGGAAGTTAAAGGGACATGAAAGCCAATTTTTTTTCTTTCGTGATTTAGAAAGAGCATGTCATTTTAAACAACATTCCAATTTACTTCTATTATCTAATTTGCTTCATTCTCTTGATATCACTTGCTGAAAAGCATATCTAGATATGCTCAGTAGCTGCTGATTGGTTGCTGCACCTAGAGGCCTTGTGTGATTGGCTCACACATGTGCATTGCTATTTCTTCAACAAAGGATATCTAAAGAATTGAGCAAATTAGATAATAGAAGTAAACTGTCCCTTTAATATATGTGGTATAATCTAGCGGAATAAAGACTATTTTGAATCCTTTAACACCAGAAATTAATAAGATCGTACTTAGAATTGAGACCCCTGGGGACTCTTGTACATAACCTAAAAATCCAAAATACCTCTCTCTTAGCCAAAATATTTTTTTTTGCATAAATAGTGTAATTAACCTGCCCTCTTTAATGTTACTCAGATGTTCTCTAATACGAGTTATAGTCTCCCTTGAGGTGAGCACTACATACTACACATTTACAGAGAGTGCAAGTTAGTAAATAGATCACATATGTAGCTCTGCATGTTAGCCTATTTTTATGTTGAAAACATTCCCCTGTATCAGAACTCTTGAAGCCATCACCAACAGATATATATTTACAGACTTTGCATGTGGAATGACCACACTTAAAGGGACATTAAACCCAATTTTTTTCTTTCATGATTCAGATAGAGCATACAATTTTAAGCAATTTTCTAATTTACTCCTATTATCAAATTTTCTTTATTCTCTTGATATCTTTATTTAAAAAGCAGGAATGTGATGCATAGGAGCCGATCCATTTTTGTTTGAGAACGTGGGTTATGCTTGCTTATTGGTGGGGAAATGTAAGCCTCCAATAAGCAAGCACTATCCATGGGGCTGAACCTAAAATGGACTGGCTGCTAAGATTTACATTCCTGCTTTTAAAGTAAAGATAGCAAGATATTTGATTCACTGCCTCTCCAAATTAATAGCATGTCATCAATATAGCTCCTGTACAATATGATATTCCCTCTATGTTGGTCCTTGTCTCTATAGATGTGGGACAGCTTGCACCACCCCATAAAGAGGCTGACTATGAGCTGTCCCACATCTCTGGAGAAAATACAGAATCTCAAAGTTAAAGTAATTATGGGTCAAAAGAAACTGGAAGCTTGATCAGGAATGGTCTTTTTCAGAAGGGGAACATGGTGAAAAGGCTAAGATATGCTAAAGCTAAAAAAAAATCGGAATGAAGATCAGTGGAAAAGAGTATTTGTAAGGATAAGCCAGCAATACTCAAGTATATACAGTATATATATATATAATACCGTCCATCTAGCTGTGTTTACCCTCCTAAGGACATCCGTCTGGGTGCAAGTATGCAAAATATACTCCTTACAAGAAAAATGCACTCACAGGTCTTTTTGCAGGGTGAAAAACAAAATCTTGTTTTATTGATGTAACGTTTTCAGGGATATCTTCCCCTTCATCAGCATAACATACAAGTGAAAATGTGGCCAATATATACACACAGATTCGATAAAGATGAAAAAGATTCAGCTGTTCCATAAAAGCAAGTCTTTATTAGTAAAGTTAAAACAGCGAAACACAGCAAACAAGGTTATTGGTGTAGAAGGCGCAGCACAGTCTGGCTAAGGGGAATGGATACATGTTGCCAGTTGACCATGTACCCCCCAACTGGCAACATGTATCCATTCCCCTCTAGATACTAACTAAGGCAACACATTGTTGCAAACAACTAGAAAGAAACGTGTATAGATTATGTCTTGACAGTTCTGATGCAAGATGTGATATAATCTGTTATATATAAATATATATTTCACATTTGTTCATAACAAAGGTTGCTGAGGAGTTGATACGATACTACAGACCTAACAGAGGAGTAGTAGTTTTTTCTGTTCAATACAGTATGACCTAATACAGAAGGTTAGAATCAATATATTTCAGCCTGTGTGCCAAGAAACGGCAATATAATAATTCTGTGAATGTCAATTTCATATTAATGTTGGGTTAATTCCTAACTGAATAATAGCGATTTGTTTCCATTACGCTATTACCAAAAGGAAGGTAGAAGTTCCAGCTAACTTTTTAAATTTCTTTGTTTAACATTTATTTTATGTAACTTAGGTTACAAGACAGCTCATTATTTTTTTCAATAGGGGCTGATAGACACACTGCCTAAACTTGTAAACCAGCCCGGACACCGCAGCTGGATGCTTACGTGGGGATGTGTGTTTATGCGTTGCTTTGGCAACCAACACGATCGCCGTGTATATAGCTCCTCTTTAAGTGATCGAGTGAGTCTTTTTATGAGTTGGTGTAATATATGTTATTTGTTACACATGGTTGTACACTACTTTTGTGAGTATGTACTTTATGCACCCACTTTGCACTATAATTGTTTAGATCGCACAACGAATCATTACACTATCTACATGTAGTGGGACCTGCACTCCCAGGAAAGATGTGTAGGTTAATGTGGATTTATTTTATAAAGGTATAATTTCAGATTTTGAGTGTTGTAAAATTGTTTATTTGACATTCACACACCGGATGTGCTGTGTCTAACAACACTTCCGGTTTTTCACATTACCTGGAAGGCATGGCTTGCGTTCCAGCACAATGCTGTGGTGATTAGGATCACTGATTATACACAGGTACTACTTGTTAACTTTTGATTTTATTGTGTGTGTGTGTGTATATATTGGCCACATTTTCACTTGTATGTTATACTGATGAAGGGGAAGATATCCCTGAAAACGTTACATCAATAAAACAAGATTTTGTTTTTCACACTGCAAAAAGACCTGTGAGTGCATTTTTCTTGTAAGGAGTATATATATATATATATATATATATATATATATATATTTACAGCTCCACTAAGTCTTACACCAAACCTCGGGTATTATGTTGTATTAAATACCCTAGTTATGCTCATAGAACTGAGGGTGACCTTCCGAGGGTCAAGAGATGTAAAATAGTATAATTGAGAAGCAAAAGCAGTAAATACAAATGTTATGGAAATAAATATATAAGAGCTAGGCTGTTGAGTAACAGGACTGGAGATATACTCTGTGAATATTAGTAGACACAGTAGATATACACAAACTAGCCGTGGTTAATTATGTCCCATAGAACACAGTAAAAGTCAGTTAAACAATGTTAGCGCTTATAGTTGATGTGAATTAATACAAGTTTAGCTGAATTAAGTTTCAGAATAAGCAGGCAGGAGCAACAGGATTAAGGCCTGGCGGCTAAGCAATGAGCAACAGTGTAGCTAGATACGTAAGAAAGGCAAGCAGGGAAAGCAGGGAGTGTGACAGTCCGTGTAAGAACTTGGCAGAGATAAGGTACAAGCAGAGAATACAGGATTGTCAGATACAGAGTACCGTAAAGTTTTGCAGTCCTTGCCGTTCTAGACCCTGCTGCCTGGTTAGAGCTGTCGGCCTTTCCGATGACCTCACATGCTACGGCGTGTAGGAGAATGCTGTAGCGATATCCGGAGGGTAAGATGCTTGTAAAGCTGGAAACAAGAGATAGTGTTGAGGACGTAGTAGTTAACTACGGACTAGCCTTCAATATGTGGTTTAGCCAGGAGTGCACAGGTTGTTCACACAGTGATATCCTAATAGATCAAATTACCTAGCAAAGGTAAAACGGTTGATGACAGCTAAATAGGGAGGTAAGGTCATGTGGTAAGAACACTTAGAGGGGAAGTAGCAATAATAATCAATAGATGCTAACCATGTTCCTGACAGTATTATGGAGGGACACATCCAAATTTGAAATTGTTGGGTCCAATCGTCGACAATATGTGAGAAGAAGAGTTGGAGAAAGATGGAAAAATGAGTGCTTGCGGCCTTCAGTAAAACATTGTGAAGGGTTTGTCCTGGTTTGGGGCATTTCTGCCAGTGGTGTTGGCGATATTGTCCGAATTAATGGGATCATGAATGCTGAAAATTACAGACAGGTTTTAATTCATCATGCCATTCCTTCTGGAAAGTGCCTGGTTGGGAATGGTTATATTTTTCAGCATGAGAACGATCCCAAGTAAACTGCTAATGCATTGAAATCATATTTGGAGAGAAAAACAGCTGATAAAACACTGACAGTCATGGACTGACCTCCACAGAGTCCAGCTCTGAATATTATAGAGGCAGTATAGGATCACTTGTACAGAGAAAGGAATAAAAGATAACCTAAATCTAAAGAACTCTGGAATGTGCTGAAAGCCTGGTATAATATATCAGAAGATTATTTCAGAAAATCTCAGGACACTCTCCTCAAAATAGTTCAAGATGTGCTTAGTGCTAAGGGCGGTCACACTGTAGTGGTTCACACCTAATTCACTCATAAGGACTTAAAGCACAGTTATATTGAAATATGATTTTCAAGCATTGACCTTTAATATTATATCAATGAAACAGGTCTCATTTCTTATAAAGAAAGTTTCTGAGTACAATAAAAGAGAAATATTGTTTTAAAATACATTTTTATTATACAGGAAAATTAGCTTACAGAAGTAATACAAAAATGAAATTAATTTAAATCCAAAATATACACAGAGTTAAAAGACTATCAGTTAAACTTGCTTTCAATAATAATTATTTACATACCACTCGAAATTACTTCTTTGCAACCAGACACCTTATCTCTTAGATACGCTAGAGTGACCTGGCTATTGTTTACAATGAGGCGTTTTTATAGTGTTTCATATCAGATGGAGACATCTTGTCACCCTTTCTAGCATAAACATTTTGTACATAGCTTTGAAAATTTGTTATACAAGTTTTAACATATGCACTTAAATTATTGCAACGAGCATCCGTTTTAGAATCGACTAATTCAAGGTTGAATAAATCTCCATTTTAGTTTTACGGCTAGATTACGAGTTTTGCGGTATGAGTGAAAAAGCAGCGTTAAGGCTCTTTTTCACTACCGCTTGTATTACGAGTCTTGCAGGTTTAGCTGCACCGCAACTTTTTTGGCCGTAACGCAACGTAACTACCGCAGCTTTCAAAAAGTCCTTTTTCAATGGGACTTCCTTTGCGCTGGTATTACAAGTCTGCCTGGGAGGCCAAAAAGTGAGCGGTACAGCCTATACCATCAAGATCCATACCGTAAACTGAAAGTCAGTAGTTATGGGTTTATGCTACACGCCGCAACATAAAACTCATAACTAAAGTGCTAAAAAGTACACTAACACCCATAAACTACCTATTAACCCCTAAACCGAGGCCCTCCCACATTGCAAACACTAAAATAAAATTATTAACCCCTAATCTGCCGCTCCGGACATCGCCACCACTAGAATAAACATTTTAACCCCTAATATGCCGCCCCGACACCGCCGACACCTACATTATACTTATTATCCCCTAATCTGTCGCTCCCGACCCCGCCGCTACTTACATTGTACTTATTAACCCCTAATCTTCCGCCTCCAACGTTGTCGCCACTATACTAAAGTTATTAACCCCTAAGTCTAACCATAACCCTAATACCCATTAACTTTAATGTAATTAAAATATATCTAAATAAAACCTACTATTAATAACTAAATAATTCCTATTTAAAACTAAATACTTACCTAAAAAATAAACCCTAAGCTAGCTACAATATAACTAATACTTGCATTGTATCTATCTTAGGTTTTATTTTAATTTCACAGCTAAGTTTGTATTTATTTTAACTAGGTAGACTAGTTAGTAAATAGTTATTAACTATTTACTAACTACCTAGCTAAAATAAATACAAATTTACCTGTAAAATAAAACCTTACCTGAGTTATACTAAAACCTAACCTTACACCACAATTAAATCAATTACATTAATTAAATACAATTAACTAAATTACAAAAACAAACAAACACTAAATTACACAAAATAAAAAAGAAATGATCAAATATTTAAACTATTTACACCTAATCTAATAGCCCTATCAAAATAAAAAAGCCCCCCAAAATAAAAAAAACCCTAGCCTAAACTAAACTGCCAATGGCCCTTAAAAGGGCCTTTTGCGGGGCATTGCCCCAAAGAAATCAGCTCTTTTACCTTTAAAAAAAAAAAAAAAACAAGCCCCCAACAGTAAAATTCACCAGCCACACAACCAAACCCCCAAATAAAATCCTAACTAAAAAAAACCTAAGATCCCCATTGCCCTTAAAAGGGCATTTGTATGGGCATTGACCTTAAAAGAGCATTTAGCTCTTTTTCCGCACAAACCCTAAGCTAAAAATAAAACCCACCCAATAAACCCTTAAAAAAAACCTTACACTGGGGCGGAGCCAACTATAACAGGGTCCAGACGTGTGTGTAAAGAGCTCCCGGCTCTTATATGTTATAATTTCTGTTTATTAGTCCCGAAAATTACTTTTGAAACACCAAAAGTGGACCCTTTCATATACAGCTCTCTTTGGAAGTCTTGAAAGCTCTTGGATGGACGTTTTTTTTTATTTTTTTTGGCTTTGTGAGTTTCAAGAGTTAGACTGCGATGGAGGCCTGGGCCGACTGGAGGCTGGCTGTGACGCAGCTCCTGCAGGATCATTTTGCTAGCCTGGAGCTGGTTCTCCGTGAGTGTTATGGTGCCAAAGCTGCAGGAGAAGACAAATTTAGGCAGTCGGCCGACTATCATGCCACTTTTACTCTGTCTCCTAGTGACTCTATTGTTGGCCAGAGTGCCTGTGTTGCTATGCCGGCCCTTGAGATCGCCTGCAGCCATCTTGATTCCCTAAAGCAGAGGGACGCTCCTACCTACCTCTGCAGCACCAGGTTGGACTATGCGGTTGGAATTGGGGACTGCCTTGCCGCAACTACTGTTTCCAGTCTGGCTATTGATCCGATCCGTTACCCGGGGGATTTACCCTCAGCACTCAACTTACCTTTAAGCACGGAGTGCGTAGTTTCCACAGTTGGCGGATATATTGGGGAAGGTAGTGCAAGTACACTGCTTGCGTCCTCTACACGGAACTTTGCTGAACCCAAGACTTTTCATTCTAGACGGATCAGAGGTTTGTCTCCAATTATCCCACAGCTGGGGTTTTTGGACCATAATGCAGAGCTTGCTATCTATGCTGGGCGAGGTGCTGTGCTTGCCGCGGATCGGTTTGGAGGAGATTGGAAGGAACCCAGGGCATTTAAGTATGAGGCCTCTGTTGATACTTACCCCAAGAGCATCCTGCAATTATTTCTGCTATTTGGCGACATCAGTTGTTTGAATTTAGAAGGCAGTCCATCCACGATCCATAATCCAGCCTTTGTTAAACACCTGGTAGCTATGGCCCCAATACATGGCAGGAGCCGATCTGGAATCGGCTAAATATAGGATATACACTCTGTTCCACTGATAGATTCATTTTTTTTCACATACTACTTCATATGTAGTCACCACGCTGGATTTTTTTTTTAACTGTTTCTAACATAGCAGTCTTTATTATCACACCCTGACCGCCTGGCTGAGACTGAACTTGGACTCATGTTAAAAAATTTGGGGACTACCTCTGTGCGCAATTTTCCCCTTTAAAGACATTTCTGTTTCTCCAATCCTGCTCGTGAGACTTATTTCACCAAGTATAGTTCATTTTTTGTTCAATAGTTCTGCTGCTCTTAGGTTATCTCTGGTTTTTATTTGTACTAATTGTTTGATATAATATTTGTGATAAATGTATAGATATTGCTAGTCCATACAGATAATCCATGTATACTTAAGGGGATTGGGTATCCTATCATATTGCCTTTGTCTCTATGACATGCTATAACATTTATCTAAGTTTGCTATTCGGTGTTTCTAGCTGCAAGTCATTTTGTTACTGAAATTATATGCCTGAGACATTTTGTAATGCCCTTTTTCCCATTTGGCATAAGAGTAAGCCTCTTAAAACTAATGGTGCGTCTATATTTATGTAAAACAACAGGGATAGCCCTTGACTGCTTATGTTTGGTATGTTATTAGCCATAGTTTAGGTGTGTGCGACCTACCCTCATCCCCTTTTTATATATTCTCATAAACTTAAGCCCGGCTTCTCCCGTCAAGTTCTCACTGTAAACTTTTATTATAATTGGTTTCCTCCATCCTATCATAAGGTGCACACTCATACTTTACATAGCTCTATCCCCATTAATAATTATTATCATCTATTGTTTCACCTACAACATTATCTACCAGGCCTAAATGACCACCTCCCCCCCCATTTCCATATAATGCACCTCCCGGTTTGGAAGGGCTACTTAAGCGGTCTATCTTACTTGTACCGCAACCTTAAATTGACTTCCCTTTATTTCATTGATGCTGTAACATAAGTTATATATGTCAATTTTTTTGTTCTATTGCAAAGCTGGTTATGCATGGCTACAGAATGTTTCCCCTAAATTTTACAAGTATTGATGTAGCTTTTTTTTTGGATTCATTTATGCTGTGTTACAAGTTGTAGATATTTATTGAATGTTTCAAGATGTCAGGGGACGCCTTAACTCTCTCTGTTATAAAAGTAGTCATGCATATCTGTAGAATGTTTTAAAGCAAAACTAAATCTGAAAATGTGAGGTGTTTATCCTATATGGTTAAAAAATTTCTGTGATGCAATGGCTATGGCTATATCTCTAAATGTATATCAGATATGATTTTGCTTTTTGTTCTTTTCTGTATTGGTATACCTCTTGTAACATAGCATGTATGCTGTAGTCTGTTCTCAACCTCAATAAAATATTTGTTTAAAAAAAAAAAAACCTAACACTAACCCCCAAAGATCCACTTACAGTTCTTGAAGACCAAGCAGGCCGAAGTCTTTATCCAAGCGGGCCAAAGTCTTCATCCAATCCGGCAGAAGTCTTCATCCAGACGGCATCTTCTATCTTCATCCATCCGGTGTGGAGCGGCTCCATCTTCAAGACATCCGGCGCGGAGCATCCTCTTCTGACAACGGCTCTTCTTGAATGAAGGTTCCTTTAAGTGACGTCATCAAAGATGGCGTCCCTTGAATTCCGATTAGCTGATAGAAGATAGAATTCTATCAGCCAATCGGAATTAAAGGTGAAAGAATCCTATTGGCTGATGCAATCCAATTCCAATTTTGATAGGGCTATTAGATTAGGTGTAATTAGTTTAAATATTTGATAATTTCTTTTTTTTTTTGTGTAATTTAGTGTTTTGTTTTTTTTGTAATTTAGTTAATTGTATTTAATAAATGTAATGTATTTAATTGTAGTGTAAGGTTAGGTGTTAGTGTAACTCAGGTTAGGTTTAATTTTATAGGTAAATTTGTATTTATTTTAACTAGGTAGCTAGTAAATAGTTAATAACTATTTACTAACTAGTCTACCTAGTTAAAATAAATACAAACTTAGCTGTGAAATAAAAATAAAACCTAAGCTAGATACAATGTAACTATTAATTATATTGTAGATAGCTTAGGGTTTATTGTATAGGTAAGTATTTAGTTTTAAATAGGAATTATTTAGTTATTAATAGTAGGCTTTATTTAGATATATTTTAATTACATTAAAGTTACTGGGTGTTAGGGTTAGGGTTAGACTTAGGGTTAGGGGTTAATAACTTTAGTATAGTGGCAGCGACGTTGGGGGTGGAAGATTAGGGGTTAATAAATGTAGGTAGGTGGCGGCGATGTTAGGGGTGGCAGATTAGGGGTTAATAAGTGTAATGTAGGTGGGGACGGCAGATTAGGGGTTAATAAGTGTAGGTAGGTGGCGGCGATGTTAGGGACGGCAGATTAGGGGTTAATAAGTGTAATGTAGGTGGCGGTGACATTGGGGCGGCAGATTAGGGGTTAATAAATGTAGGTGGGTGGTAACGATGTTAGGGGCGGCAGATTAGGGGTTAATAAGTGTAGGTATGTGGCGGCAATGTCAGGGGCGGCAGATTAGTGGTTAATAAGTGTAGGTATGTGGTGGCGATGGGGGCAGCAGATTAGGGGTGTTTAGACTCTGGGTTTATGTTAGGGTGTTAGGTGTAAACATAACTTTTCTTTCCCCATAGGAATCAATGGGGCTGCGTTACAGAGCTTTACGCTCCTTTATTGCAGGTGTTAGGCTTTTTTTCAGACGGCTCTCCCCATTGATGTCTATGGGGACCTTGTGCACGAGCATGTAAAACCAGCTCAAAGCAGCGATGGTATTGGAGTGCGGTATGGAGCTCAATTTTGCTCTACGCTCACTTATTGCCTGCTAACGCCGGGTTTTTGCAAACCTGTAATAGCAGCGCTATAGGGAGGTGAGCGGCGGCAATAACTTGCAAGTTAGTACCGAGCCGCTCATAAAGCAGAACTCATAATCTAGCCGTTAGTTAGTTTGTTAGTATTTTAATTCCACTGAGCACTTATAAATCTTATATATTGCAGAAGAACTTTATTTAAACATATATTTGAATATTGTTATACAGTTATAAATCTTATATATTTGAATATTGCAGGGTAAGCATATGAAAGATTTAAAGTTGCAGGATATAGGAAATGTATATGAAAGATTTAAAAGATATCCTTTATGAATAGGATAGGTTTCTTTCATTTATAGTAAGTTCTAAGTGTCTTTCTGAAAGAATGTATTTCTTACTGTTGGTATAGTTTTTAATCAAACATTTTATAGCAATTTTAATATGCAAACTAGCACAGTCTTATTCAGACAAGCATACTATGAACAAACTTTATTGCAAAGTTATGCACAATGTTAGCAAAAATCTAATTTTCCCAGTAGATAATGCAAGTCTAGCACAGTGTTAGTCAAATCCAGCCACAACACTAAATACTGACATTTGCCTGAAGAAGTAATTTTGTTCTGAAAATTGTGTTTTTTTTATATTGTGTGTACATATATCATGTATTTTCTCTTTTTATCTTGATAGAGAGACCGAAAAATATATATATACACACACATTATTATTATTATTATTGTCGGTTATTTGTAGAGTGCCAACAGATTCCGCAGCGCTATAAACATATGCGGAATACAAGGAAACATTATAGGGATCAACTGGGTAGAGGGACCTGCTAAGAGTCAAACTGTTGTAGTCAGCTCTTAAGAAGGTGATCTACAAACATCTGGGCTCTTAGGCTTACATGCTAAGGGGGTTCAAGGGGATAGCAATGGAGGAGAGGAACTGGTATAAAGAAAGGTTAGTGTAGGTTGTATGCATCCCTGAACAGAAGAGTCTTTAGGGAATGCATGAAACTTTCAATGCATTAGCAGTGTACTTGGGATCGGTCTCATGCTGAAAAATAAAACCATTCCCAATCAGGCACTTTCCAGAAAGAATGGCATGATGAATTAAAACCTGTCTGTAATTTTCAGCATTCATGATCCCATCAATTCGGACAATATCACTGGCAGAAATGCAGCCCCAAACCAGGACAGACCCTCCACCATTTTTTACTGAAGGCCACAAGCGCTCATTCTTGCATCTTTCTCCAACTCTTCTTCTCACATATTGTCGACGATTGGACCCAACAATTTCAAATTTGGATGTGTCACTCCATAATACTCTTTTCCACTGATCTTCAGTCCAATCTTTCTGAGCTTTAGCATATCTTAGCCTTTTCACCATGTTTCCCTTCTGAAAAAAAAACATTCCTGATCAAGCTTCTTCGGACTGTAGATGGGTCAACTTGGCATCCAGATGAAGTCAAATATGAACCAGAATATGACACAGGATTTTGTGACTGTGCGACAGAAGTGGTCCAGTTTCGTTTGACCCATAATGACTTTAACTTTGAGATTCTGTATTTTCTCCAGAGATGTGGGACAGCTCATAGGCCAACCTCTTTATGGGGTGGTGCAAGCTGTCCCACATCTATGGAGACAAGGACCAACATAGAGGGAATATCATATTGTACAGGAGCTATATTGACATGCTATTAATTTGGAGAGGCAGTGAATCAAATATTGATGATTTTGTATGTTATCTGAATGGTAGGTCTATCCTTCACATATGAGAAAAATAACATCCAAATTAATTATTTGGATATTACCCTAATAGGGTTACCAGATAATAGAATCATTACAAAAGTATACAAGTAACTGATTACGGGTAATACCCTTTAACATGCAAACAGTAACCATCCGAAAAGGGTCTTTTCAGCTGTGACTAAGGGCAAATTTATCAGGCTTAAAGGGC
This sequence comes from Bombina bombina, assembly GCF_027579735.1. Lineage (NCBI taxonomy): Eukaryota > Metazoa > Chordata > Amphibia > Anura > Bombinatoridae > Bombina > Bombina bombina. The sequence continues at coordinate 845,539,349 of NC_069499.1, read as the reverse complement.
CAGTAAACCTACAAAATAATGTTATATAATTCTACACATAGTGCAGAATTATAGAACCATTAGCTTAGCGCCAACTTTAAAAATCAAAAGGAGTTCAGATATATTTTATTTCAAAATTGGATTTTTCTACACGCCACTCCTGGCTCTACTGAGCGGGTCTTTCTTTTCCTAAGCGCATTGCGGGCATGCTGTCTAGTCACAGCCGGCCCGATCGCGCCATTAAACTGAATGTAGTTCGCTCCCGCTACCAGACTATGTGCAAAATTATTTAACATTATTGTATGCATCCCTGAACAGTAGAGTCTTTAGGGAGCGCTTGAAACTTTCAAAACTAGGGGAGAATGATGCAAGGCAGAGACTTCCACAAGATGGGAGCCAGTCTGGAGAAGTCCTGTAAACGGGAGTATGAGGAGGTAACAAGAGAGGAGGAGAGTAGGTCATGAGCAGAGCGAAGGGGACGGGAGGGAGAGTATCTGGAGACAAGGTCTGAGATATAGGGGGGAGCAGTGCAGTTGAGGGCTTTGTATGTCAGAGTGAGAATTTTGTGTTTTATCCTGGAGGCAAGAGGAAGCCAGTGAAGGGATTGGCAGAGTGGTGCAGCAGATGAAGAGCGACGTGTAAGGAGGATGAGCCCGGCAGAGGCATTCATTATGGATTGTAAAGGAGCTAGGTGGCAGCTGGGGAGACCAGAGAGGACAGAGTTGCAGTAATCGAGGCGGGAAAGGATGAGAGAGTGGATTAAAATCTTAGTTGTGCCTTGTGTAAGGAAATGTCTAATTTTAGAGATGTTTTTAAGGTGGAAGCAGCAGGATTTAGCCAAGGACTGAATGTGAGGCGTGAAAGAATGATCTGAGTCAAATGTGACCCCAAGACATCGGGCAGGGGTAATGACAGTTATAGAGAGATCAGGGGTGGAGATTTTGGAAGAACGGGGGAAAATAAGGAGCTCAATATCAAAGGCTGCGGACAGATCAAGGAGGATAAGCAGAGAGAAGTGGCTTTTTGATTTTGCTGTAAGTAGGTCACTGGTAACCTTAATGATTGCTGTCTCTGTGGAGTGATGGGGACGAAATCCAGATTGCAGTGGGTCAAAGAGGGAGCTTAATGTAAGGAAATGGGATAGGTGTGCATATGATAGCTTTTCGAGAAGCTTTGAGGCAAGAGGGAGTAAGGAAATAGTGCGATAGTTGGATGGGGAGGTGAGATCAAGAGAAGGTTTTTTTGAGGATAGGTGTGACCAGTGCATGTTTTAAAGATGAGGGAAATAAACCTGTGCTGAGGGAGAGGTTGAAAATGTGTGTGAGTATAGGAGCAAGGGTAGAAGAGAGGGAGGGGAGTAGCTGTGAGGGGATAGGGTCAAGGGGACAGGTAGTGAGGTGAGAGCATAGTATAAGTGCAGAAACCTCTTCCTTAGTAACAGGGGAGAAAGAGCTAAATTTATGGCTATGTGGGTTTTGGTTGATTGCGAGCGTTTGAGGGGGTGAGAGAATGGAGGTATGTTGAGAGCTGATTTAGTTTCTGATGGAGTCGATTTTGTTATTGAAGTGGCTGGCAAAGTCTTGAGCTGACAGAGAAGTTGTATTAGGAGGTGGGGGTGGGCGGAGAAGAGTATTGAAAGTGGAGAACAGACATTTTGGGTTTGAAGAAAGAGTAGAGATAAGAGTAGAAAAGTAATGTTGCGGGCAGAATAGTAGAAGTTCAAGATGAACTTGTAATGAAGGAAATCAGATGAACTCCGAGATTTTCTCCAGTGCCGCTCAGCAGTACGGGAACATCTGCATAGGTACCGTGTCAGAGGAGTATGCCAGGGCTGAGGATGAGTGTGATTTCCAAGCTATAGTAAGAGGGGACACACACCCATATACATATTTAGACATATATATATATATATATATATATATATATATATATATATATATATATATACAGGGAGTGCAGAATTATTAGGCAAGTTGTATTTTTGAGGATTAATTTTATTATTGAACAACAACCATGTTCTCAATGAACCCAAAAAACTCATTAATATCAAAGCTGAATATTTTTGGAAGTAGTTTTTAGTTTGTTTTTAGTTTTAGCTATTTTAGGGGGATATCTGTGTGTGCAGGTGACTATTACTGTGCATAATTATTAGGCAACTTAACAAAAAACAAATATATACCCATTTCAATTATTTATTTTTACCAGTGAAACCAATATAACATCTCAACATTCACAAATATACATTTCTGACATTCAAAAACAAAACAAAAACAAATCAGTGACCAATATAGCCACCTTTTTTTGCAAGGACACTCAAAAGCCTGCCATCCATGGATTCTGTCAGTGTTTTGATCTGTTCACCATCAACATTGCGTGCAGCAGCAACCACAGCCTCCCAGACACTGTTCAGAGAGGTGTACTGTTTTCCCTCCTTGTAAATCTCACATTTGATGATGGACCACAGGTTCTCAATGGGGTTCAGATCAGGTGAACAAGGAGGCCATGTCATTAGATTTTCTTCTTTTATACCCTTTCTTGCCAGCCACGCTGTGGAGTACTTGGACGCGTGTGATGGAGCATTGTCCTGCATGAAAATCATGTATTTCTTGAAGGATGCAGACTTCTTCCTGTACCACTGCTTGAAGAAGGTGTCTTCCAGAAACTGGCAGTAGGACTGGGAGTTGAGCTTGACTCCATCCTCAACCCGAAAAGGCCCCACAAGCTCATCTTTGATGATACCAGCCCAAACCAGTACTCCACCTCCACCTTGCTGGCGTCTGAGTCGGACTGGAGCTCTCTGCCCTTTACCAATCCAGCCACAGGCCCATCCATCTGGCCCATCAAGACTCACTCTCATTTCATCAGTCCATAAAACCTTAGAAAAATCAGTCTTGAGATATTTCTTGGCCCAGTCTTGACATTTCAGCTTGTGTGTCTTGTTCAGTGGTGGTCGTCTTTCAGCCTTTCTTACCTTGGCCATGTCTCTGAGTATTGCACACCTTGTGCTTTTGGGCACTCCAGTGATGTTGCAGCTCTGAAATATGGCCAAACTGGTGGTAAGTGGCATCTTGGCAGCTGCACGCTTGACTTTTCTCAGTTCATGGGCAGTTATTTTGCGCCTTGGTTTTTCCACACGCTTCTTGCGACCCTGTTGACTCTTTTGAATGAAACGCTTGATTGTTCGATGATCACGCTTCAGAAGCTTTGCAATTTTAAGAGTGCTGCATCCCTCTGCAAGATATCTCACTATTTTTTACTTTTCTGAGCCTGTCAAGTCCTTCTTTTGATCCATTTTGCCAAAGGAAAGGAAGTTGCCTAATAATTATGCACACCTGATATAGGGTGTTGATGTCATTAGACCACACCCCTTCTCATTACAGAGATGCACATCACCTAATATGCTTAATTAGTAGTAGGCTTTCGAGCCTATACAGCTTGGAGTAAGACAACATGCATAAAGAGGATGATGTGGTCAAAATACTCATTTGCCTAATAATTCTGCACTCCCTGTATATATATATAACCCTTATAAAAATGTTTTTATTAATATTTATGCGACTAATAACACTTTATCTAAATGTTTTTTTACCTCTTACACTTAACGGTAGGGGGCCGAATTATCAAGCTCCGATGCCCCTTGTTTCCGGCGAGCCTTCAGGCTCGCCGGAAACAGAGTTATGAAATAGCGGTCTAAAGACCGCTGCTCCATAACTTGTCCACCTGCTCTGAAGCGGCGGGCAGAAATCAACCCGATCGAATACGATAGGGTTGACTGACACTTCCTGCTAGCAGCTGATTGGCCACGAATATGCAGGGGGTGGTATTGCACAAGCAGTTCGTATCATCATATCATTTCTGCTCGCACTTTGATAAATATGCCCCTAGGTTCATGATTCAGATAAAACATACAATTTTAAATAACTTTCCAATTTACTTCTGTTATTGAATTTGCTTTATTCTCCTTGCATCCTTTATTGAAGAAACCACAATGCACTACTGGGAGCTAGCAGTACGTACTGGTTGAGCCAATAACATGAGGCATATATGTGCAGCCACCAATGAGCAGCTCCTGAGCTACCTAGGTATGCTTTTCAACAAAGGATACCAAGATAACAAACAAAAAAATAGAAATAAATAAGAAAGTTGTTTAAAATCACATGTTCTATCTGAATTATAAAAAAAAAATTGGGTTTCATGTCGCTTTAAGGAAGGCAGTGTAAAACACTCAATGGTGCATTGTCTTTAATTCACTCAGAGCCAGGAAGAAGTTTTGTAAACTGATAGCCTTTTATTTTAGTTTGTGTTATTTTAACTTATTTTAACAGTGCATTAACATATTCTTAACCTTGATCAAGGCTGCTCACCACAGAAAAAAACATACAATATTTATTGTTATGATTTATTTATAAAGCTCCAACATATTTTACAGTGCAGTAGGTTCCTGAGTACAAAAAATATATATAATATTTATAAAAAATACAGTTACACAAACTACAAAGGTGCAGAAGGCTTGTCATGAGTTACAACCTAAGGAATATTACTTTGCTTTAAAGGGATAGGAAACCCGCAAAATATATCTGTTGCATGGTATAGAACTCAGCATACAAAATTATATTGCAATATAATGTTATTAGCAAATATTTATATACTGTATTTTTAAGTATTTTACCTTTGATTGTAAAAATCTATCCCAAGCCCTCCAGAAGCAAACGCTAAACTGCCAATAAGTATGATCGTACGCACATATCAGTATTCTCCATCATGGCCGCCAGCTTATGCGCACATTAATCCGTATGCCTCTGCAACTTCACAGTAACGTTCATGTAGTTCCATACAGTGCGTTACTGTGAACGAGTTGGAGTATGGGCTGGGTGAAGGGGTGTAATCAAAAAGTGTTAGACACTCCTACACACACAGTATACATAATAACGGCTGATTATCACGACCCTAGCAATGCAGTGAATCTGCCAACAAAGGTTTTATAAAATATGGGTTTAAACTATGAATGCTATTTATATTTTATGTATTTTAAATGTAAAGACAACTATAGAAGTGCAAGTATGCTTGGAAATAAATTGCAATTATCCCAGACAACTTTGTGCAATAAATATACAGTAAACCAGAACTCAAACAACCAGAAAAAAAAAAAAAATCGAAGATACTGTACATTAAAACTAACATAAACAAAGAGAAATAAATCCGGATTCCAATCCTTAGTGGGTAAAACATAAACTTTTATTCATCCATAGGGTAAAATCAGAACGGATAAGACAGTAGGACTACTGTCTTATCCGTTCTGATTTTACCCTATGGATGAATACGCTCCCCATGCTGACTAGGGCCCTGCGGCTGCAAGTCCCTTTCCGGAGCATTACAGGTGTCATTTGCGCCCTCACCCTGCACTATGCTCCTTCCTACTACCTGCCCCTGCCTAACTTCATGACTAGGCCCCGGTATTTGAGCAACCCCTATTTGCAGAGATGTCGGCGTCATTTGCACCTCTACCCCTCAACACTCTCACATCTGCCACAATCGCTTGCCTGCTCGCTTGCTGCCTTAGCCCCTGAGCTCGAGAAACCCCTGCTGAGATGATGGCGTCATTTGCGGCTCCGCCCCCTCGCTCCACTTATCACCTGAACAGGCCTCTGCTGCCTCGGATCTACCGGATCTCTCCTCATACACTCCTCCTCCTGGCCGACTGTCCCCCTGCCCGCCCCCCTGCCGTCTGCGACTATCGTCGCCACCCGGAGTCTCCCCAACTTACTAGGGGTACCTCCGATCGGCGTCCTCGTCTGGATGCAGGGCGGCGTCTGATTCTCGTGCGACCGCGCTCCTCCCCAACAGAAGATCCGTCGGAGGGGGAGGAGTTGCATCGCGCGTCACGTCCAGGGGCATGGCCACACCCCGCTGAAGCTGAAGGCCCAAATCCTGCCTGCCCTTGAACATCGCCACAACCACCAGACCCCCCAGCACCATCCTGGCCCTGCAGTGTACCACCCGGCCCCATGACTGAAGCCAGGGACTGTGCCAGGGCCAGGACAGCGGCCAGAGCACCCGGCGGTAGCGCCGGCACCTGTTGTAGTAAGGCCGCCACATCTGCTCCCTGTTCACCTATAGCCCTCACGCTGGCCTGAGCCCTAGCATGAACCTGGGCTGAACTAGCACCTACCCCCACTGGAGATGCCCCTGATTCTCTCCCCCCGGCCCTGGTGCCAGCCCTGGCCCCAGCCCTGCTCCTAGGGGGAAAACTTAACTCCTCACTGTCTGCCTAGCAGAAATGGAGGGCCTACTGAACACCCTAGCTTGGGGGGTTGGGGGTACCACATTGTCCAGATCTGATGCTTCCTTTTCTCCTCCAGGTCTCTTTCTTCTTGAAGGCTCCACCACCGCATCCCTGTACCTCCTGGGAGGCAAAGAACTACGCCTGGCACGCTTCATGACTACTGAAGGCCTTGAATGGAAGATATCCAGCACTGAAGAAAATTCTCCTCGAAGTCTGGAGGCAGGAAGAGGCCGTATACACTGTAACAGGACCCTATAAAGGCAAGAGGTACACCCGCCCACCCACTTGCAACATTGTAACATACACACACTCTAGAACCCTCCAGACTTCATGTCAGCTATCCCTTAATTTTGCTACAGGCCCACTAGAGGGCCCTCCACTGCCATTAACTGGAGCTTTTGGTATATTAGATTTGTATAGGTTGAACTTGATGGACTTCGGACTTTTTTTTCAACCTCATCTACTATGTTACTATATATATATATATATATATATATAGATATCTGAGGATCAAATGTACTTCCCGGATTACGCCACAAATAAAGAGTTTAGAAACTTTATTAAATTTACAGCGAGATCAAGAATACTTTCTAAAATAGATTTACAACAACCTGCTCCCTCCAGACAGTGGAAACCAAACAAAAATACAGGTGCTATCCCCAAAAGAAACTTTAATAATCATAATATAATTAATAATAATAACAAGAACAAAAGTAGTAATGGAGGAAATTATAAACATAGTATCTGTTGAATTTAGATAGTATCTTGACCCTGTATGATTCCCAAAGTTATTAACATATATGACAACAAGACAACTATACCAGACAATGGACTAATAATGGAAATAATAAAAATCATACACAGAAACATTTTTTAGGCAAAACATGCAAAAAAAAACCCCACACAACCTATAGAGGGAAACCCAGTAATTATAAGAAATCTGCCCAGACCTGTATCCACAATGTGTCCTCAGACACCTCAGTGAAGAAGGATCCCACAATAAAGAAGGTTAGAGGATGAAAGAGAGGATGCAGAGCTAGTCGAAGAATTCAACTCAAAAAGAAAAAGACAAACCTGATACTAGATACTCCTATTAGGTTAGAAACAATTAAAATATTTAATCTCTCTTCGAGAAGCTTCACAGAAAAAAAGAACAAAATATACTTAAAAAAGGAATTTCATGGGGGGCGGAGCCTGGCCGCGCTGGATAATGGCCGCTTGTTAGAGAAGCTCCTGGGCCCCTATTCCCTAGGTGAGCAGCTCAAGATAAGATGAGGGGGGTAAAAGGCTTATAACCACCAGTGATACAGAGGGGATTATATAGGGGCCGGTCCCCAGTTTAAAAAAAAACAGTGGCGAGTGGCGGCAGATCCAAAAGAGACACCCGGTGATGAGCAGCCTAGACACGCAGCGCTGCAGCCGCACATAAGAAAACGGCGACAAAGGCCTTGTATCACCGGTAAGCAGGGCATACCCGGGCACGACAGAAAATACACCGGCTGGCAAGACAGACTCGCCGCACAACCCCCAGGCGTACAGCACATTAAGGAGGTAAGAGGAGCACCGGACCACATCGCGGCAAAATTATTTAAGAATCACTGACCACCACTCACACCGGGCAATATAATTTAACAACAATAGCCCACTCAACTCTGGAGTAATTAACCCGAAGTAGCGATCCTCCACAAAACAGCTCACTAGGGCATATGAGACTATTTAATAACACACCAAAAGGAAAAGCCCTGAGCAAAAAAGAACAGCCATTAATTACTCCCTAACGCAGACCACGTGGAGACATAAAATATATTCCAGGGGCATCCTGTTTGCACACAGCAAGCTGCCAGAATGTGCTGATTGTAAGGGCAGATAATACATCTCATTAATCAACAAAAGACTGCCCAGACCTAACATCTGACCATAAAACAAACCCAGGCAAGCACTAAAAGGTGGCACCTGCCAACACAGCACAGGATTCTGAGACACACGCCTTGGAAGCAAGAAACTAATTATAGAACAGGTTATACTTGAGCATATACCTCATAGGCGACAGCATCCAGCCTTTATACATTGGTTATGCCAGCTAAAAAGAACATTAAGGCAGACACCCCGGCCAGAGCAAAAAAAATTAACCAGTACTTGAAACCGCTTGATAGTGTGACAGCCCAGGCCACAGACACTGCTGAACTGGCTTTTAAACTCACACAAACTACAGACATGCAGACTACAGGTGTTCCATGCGAGATCACTAAAGCAGACCTGCAACTCCTAGCCACTAAAGACGACATTAAGGCAGCTATGTCTGATATGAAAGAGATGTTTAATGAAATGAAGAAAGACATAAAAAAAGTGGAACGTAAATTATCTACCTTGGAAGAAGGACATAATATTGCTACACAGGACATCCAACATTTATCTCAGCTCTCATATGATCAAGAGGAGGTTATACACAACCTCATGGAAAAAGTTGAGGACTTGGACAACAGAGGGCGCCGCAATAACTTGAGGATAAGAGGAGTCCCTGAAAGTATACATCCCCCTGCTATACCAGGGTATCTGCAGGACCTCTTTAGAACCGTAAAGGGAACAAACACAGCCCCAGATGTCACTATTGAACGTGCCCATAGAGCACTGAGGGCCAAACCACCGTCAAAAGCCCCACCGAGAGATATCATTGTGAAACTTCTCAACTACGCGGAAAAGGAAGAGATACTAAGGCACTCACGCCAGAAAAACCAGATCACACATGCTGGCATAAACATACAGATATTTACAGACCTCAGCCCAACTACTCTGCAAAAACGCAGGGACTTGCAATTTGTGACAAATGTCCTGAGGGCGCAAAAGATTCCCTATAGGTGGGGGTTCCCAGTAAGCATCATGGCCACAAAAGGGGAAAAATCAGCATTTCTACGCACACTAGAAGATATACCTACATTCTGCGAAGCACTTCAAATAAAGGTCCCGACGCCAGCAGATTTACCACAACCACAAAGAAACAAAAGACCTTCAACAACAAATTCTAAAGACACTAAAGGACAGTCAACACCTACAATTTTAGAACCTCAGGACTTGCCTATAGAATAAATCTGTCTCACTGCATCTATTTTTTCTAATATCACCCAAGTTCTATTAATATGAGGACCCTATCTCACTATATTTAAAGGAACTTTGGAAGTATCCATGTCTCCAGGACAGATGAGTATAGAAATTGTGGTTACATATTTAATGTTGTTGGTTATGATTGTTAGCAATTTATACATCTGATACCTAGAAAAGTTGCAGTTGAAATTGAAAATAGACACTGAGAAAATAGTGAATATATGCATGCCTTAAAGACCATTGGGAACAGAACAACAGCTCAGTGGAGATAGTTAGAGACGGGTGTCACTGATAAGATTTATGCATAGCACTTAGAAAAGCGATAGTTACGCCTGAAGATAGATTTAGTGTATCCAGGAGAGCAATCACCCTTACTATACTTTACACACAACATCTGCAGTAGAGTTTTTACAATAATGACACCGTAAGATAGAATATACCTGTTATTCATTGCTGTTTAAAAGTTATCACTGTTTAATATGATTAGTATGTTGCAAGAAAATTACATAGAAAATGTTTAGATTAGATGAAAAGTCTTATGGTCAGTGGCTGTACACTGCTACACATCTGCCGACCACTCCTACACTAGCGCAAACTTAGTCCCCTACTGAACCACATATCAGACTGTTTAATTCACACCCCTCTAAAAATCACATTTAATCACACAAGATGCATGACTCTCTTGTGATGTAAACTCTGACTGCCACTAGGAAAAGGGGCCCCTTCCCCCTATTTAGTCTATTTGAACCACAGACGACTCGACCCACTGACTAAGCTAGTACAAAGTAACTTATCCTACCCCAGAACACCCAACCCGGCACAAAACATAGCTTACCCCTTCTTCCTTCATCAGTCCCCCTCCTGCCCCTCCTATAGATACAGGCTTTGACCACACAAATTCGGCAGACAGATAGCTGCTGGTAGAAACCCGAAAGGTTGTCCGCAACGAAGAAACAACATAGGTAAAACCCCAGACCCAGACATACCTACAATACAACCTAACACCCAGAGATGACAGCACCACATAAAGTAAGCTCTGCACACAGGGTGAACATCATAACAGTAAATGTCAAGGGATTCAATACCCCACAAAAGAGATCAATTATAACTCATGATCTAAACAGACTAAAGGGGGACATTGTACTAATACAGGAGACACACTTTAAGAGAGGGCTTGAGCCAAAATGGTTTAACCGTATGTACCCCACTGCATACTTCTCCTCTGGTCCAACAAAGAAGTGCGGAGTAGGAATTCTCATCAGGCAAAATATCCCATTAAAAATTACAAAGGTAGAAAAAGATTCAGATGGCAGGATGTTGATTTTGTTTGGCCTGCTATACGGCAGACCAATCACCATCATAAATGTATATTTCCCCAATAAAGCTCAAGCAACCTTCATGCGAACACTCTCGGGGAGAGTTTTGGACAACATGAAAGGGGTGACATTTATGGGTGGGGATATGAATGTTCCACTGCACCCTATGATTGACACATCAGGAGGCAAATCAAACGTACCTAAAAGAGACATCAATCACATAAACAATCAGATAAACACCCTGGCCCTATATGATGTATGGCGCACATTCCACCCCTCAGTCAGAGACTATACTTTTTATTCCAACCCACACAGAGTTTACTCACGGATAGACTATATCCTCACTGACTCTCTAGGCCTCACACTTGTCAGACATACCACTATACAGCCAGCCACATGGTCAGACCACGCTCCCGTGACATGCCAGATAGAATGGCCGGACTCCCCAATTGCCCCATACATTTGGAGATTAGACGACAGTATGCTGGACCTCCCATTGATACAGTCAGATGTAGAGAAAAAGATAGTAGAATACTTTCAGATAAATGACACACCAGAAGTAACTTGGACTAATATCTGGGAGGCACACAAATGTGTAATCAGAGGGATACTAATGAAACATAAGGCCACATCACTCAAACAGCAAAGAGATAGACAAGACACTCTCTTACGAAACCTCAGACATTTAGAACAAGAGCATAAAAAGAATCCCCAAAACATTGACCTCAAAACCCGCTTGAAACAGACTAGAACCGAGTTTAACACTCTCCTACAACACGAACAGCAAAAAAGAGCGCTGAGATTGCGGCAAAAATACTACGAGCAAGGAGATAAGGCAGGGAAAATGCTTGCTAGAACACTGAAACGTAGACATTTAAAAACACACGTACACCACATCAGAAATAAAACTAACCAGACTAAGTACGACAGCACTTCAATAGCAGAAGTATTCCGCTCCTACTTTGCGACCTTATATAACTTGGATGCCAACAACACAGGCAACACACCACATATCCCAAAGAAACACGCAATAAGTAACTATTTGGAGGGAATAAACCTACCTAAAATAGACGATAGCCAGGCAGAAAAGCTAGATTCCCCAATTAGTGTCAAAGAAATTTTAAAAGCCATCAAATCAATCCCATCTGGGAAAAGTCCAGGCCCAGATGGCTTTGGGGCTAAGTACTACAAGAAATTCGCTAGCGTGCTCGCCCCGAAGCTATCGCTTCTTTTCAACTCAGTTAACCAGACAGGTGGCTTCCCGGCATCAATGCTGGAGGCCCATATTGTTATGATCCCAAAACCAGGTAAATCCCCCGACATCCCAGAAAACTTCCGGCCTATATCCCTCCTGAACACAGACATTAAAATATTCGCCAAGGTGTTAGCGAACAGACTAAGCCCCCTTTTAGGGCATTTAATTTCATCGGACCAGGTAGGCTTTATACCTGAGAGAGAGGCAAGAGACAACACTATTAAAGTGTTGCAGCTCGCGGACCTAGCACGCAACACTGGCCAAGACCTAGTCCTCATATCTACAGATGCCGAGAAGGCCTTCGACAGGGTGGACTGGGACTTCCTCAGAGCCACCCTGCGAAGAATGAACATCAGCAAAGGCTTTATTGACAAAGCGTTCTCCCTATACGCCGGACCAATTGCAAGGATTAGAACCAATTCAGTTCTTTCAGAGCCTTTTAATATCCGAAACGGGACTAGACAGGGGTGCCCCCTTTCGCCACTGCTATTTGCCGTGTCCATTGAGGTACTAGCATGTAAGATTAGATCACATAGGGAAATTAAGGGCGTCTTCTCTAAAGAAAAAGAATACAAATTAGCAATGTATGCGGACGATATATTGCTTACCCTCACTGAAATAGACAAATCCCTTCCACCTCTCCTACAAACATTTGAAGAGTACGGGAGGGTCTCAAATTTCCATTTAAATCTAAATAAGTCCGAATTACTTAATATAAACACCCCTATCCAAAAGATAGCAAACCTCAAACTCACCAGCCCAATAAAGGTCCAAAATTCTCAGATAAAATATCTTGGCATACAACTCACACAGCACTTTAATGACCTATTTAAAAGCAATTACATCCCCTTGCTAAAAGAAGTCACAAATGACCTCTCTAGATGGAAAGGTAAAACACTGTCCTGGATAGGTAGGATACACACAGTAAAAATGAATGTTCTGCCACGCATTCTCTATATACTACAAGCACTGCCCATCCCTTTACCAACAGACTACTTAAGCCAGCTACAGGGCAATATTGAAAAATTCATATGGGGAGGAATCAGACCTAGAGTACCTAGAAAAACCCTTTACTTAACCAGGGAGAAAGGTGGACTGGCCCTACCAAATCTAGAACAGTATAGATTAGCAATCAGACTACAGAGGGTGGTAGAGTGGAGTCACAATTCCAACTCTAAACAATGGGTGGAACTAGACAGAGACATATTAAATACGGGAAATGTGGGTGGACTGGCTTGGCTTCAGACGAAACATAGACCTGAGACTATCAGCAAATATCCTCTATTAGAAGAGGTGTTTCAAAGATGGGATGCATTACTACATACCAGCACATCTATAACAACCAGACCGGCACCACTGACCCCACTCATTGGAAACCCTGATCTGCCTTTTATGAAAAAGTCTAATGACGCTGCTACGACTCCGGCCCATTTAAGGGATCGATCCGTCAGCACAATTGTGAAAGAGGGCCGAACACTACCCCTGACGGAACTAGGAGGGATAATAGGTGGCACTCCACAGGGGTGGTACATGCATGCACAACTTACACATTATGTCAACTCTCATAAATCGCAAAAAAATCTCAAAAGACAGTACACACGCTTTGAAAACTTATGCGCTTCTACACTACCTCCTCGCCACCTCATATCAACACTGTATGCAATACTGATGGACACTGAAGGTGAACAATTGCCTACATACTGCCACAGATGGACTAGAGACCTAAACCTAGTTATCACACACGCAGAATGGATGCGAATCTTTCGCAACCATAAAAAAGCTTCGGTATCAGCCAAAATTCAAGAGACAAATTACAAATACATGTCTAGGTGGTATCTCACCCCTGTGAGATTGCAAAAAATATATCATACGGCTAACAATAGGTGCTGGAGGGGCTGTGGAGCGCCCGCAGACATGCACCACGTGTGGTGGAGTTGTGAGAAACTGGATGCATTCTGGGAGAATGTGGTGGGACATATCAACAAAACATTAGACACAAATATAAATAAAGATCCTGGCTTGCTACTGTTCCATGGCCTACCAAACCTTAAAGATAACGCTAAACAGAGTCTATTATACATAATGTTAAACAGCGCCAAATCACTGATACCACAAAGATGGAAATCCACAGATATTCCAGATCTCACAGCATGGAAACAGCAAGTGGATAATTTGCTCCTTATGGAGCGATACCACTTTTTCGGACTAGGCAAATTAGAGACGCATGAATACATGCTTATGCGCTGGAACGCACACAGAGACACCTGAAGGGTTTACTGACTAAAACAGACCGGAAAAGACTGGCAAGGTAACTCACCAACTATAGAGAGACACAAGACAGCCCGAATATATGACCTACTATCACAGCTCCCCTGGACATACCCTCTTAACCTCATTCAGCTCGGACGACCCCCTTCCTTCCTTACCCCTTCTCACCATTCCCAATGCTCGCCCCACTACACATCATACTGCAGGTGTTTAAAGTATATAACCTACAGCACCAGACCCAAAATATTTTTGTTTGTTAGGACAATTTCAAATCTGTTGGACACTGTATACAATTGATAACCTTGGACTTTGCTTCACTAGCATCTCGCTAAACAATAAAAATATGAACTTTCCAATAGCCCAAGAGTGGCTTACAATCTCCCAAATGATGTTAGCAGAGATCATTCTTTTGAAACCATTTCAGAGCTGTTATAAACTTTAACTTGTTAGATTTAAGCCTCTTAGGAGCCTTAGAGACTTTTTGATCAACCTCTAAAACACATATCTGTATTAAGAATTTATTAGGCTCATATTGTAACTAGAGCCAAGTTTGTACTATGTTGTTCTTCCTTATGATAATAAAGCTCTTTTGAAAAAAAAAAAAAAAAAAGGAATTTCATTTGCACCAGCCAGAGGCCCGAATGCTTTTTAATCTCTTTATAGATCTACATAAGTTTATAAGAAAACTCACTCTAAAGAGACACTTCCAGAAATTACAAAAAAGTGCCAAATACTAGTGAATCCTATGCTAATATTGAGTCGTTGGATGATAAAGATCTCGAAACCCTTATAATATTAGAGGAACTAGCATGGACTAATGATAATGGTAATTATAATGTTAATCACGAGGGAATCAAAAAGACAGACAGTGATTTAATATTAACATATGGTAAACATACAACGTTTAAACCACCTTCAGTTTTCTTCCCAGTTCAATCTAAGGGTAATTTCATCCCAGTCTTCTCCAATTTGGGTGAAGAGGATTTAAATAACTTATGCAAAAATTACAAAATCAAAAAAGATAACCTTTCAAAAAATGAGAAAGTTATTCTAGACACGCTAAGCGAAGATGATAACATCATTAGAGAGGCTGACAAGGGAGGGGGTATCGTTATACAAAACAGATTAGATTGTTTGGCTGAAGCAAATATACTCCTTAACAATACCAATACCTATATGAAACTAAAAGTGGACCCTACAGATAACTTCTTACAAGCGTATAAATTACATCTAAATATTGCCAAATCTCAATATATCTTAAATGATAGCAAATTCAAATTTTTGGATCAACATACACCGAAAGTGGCCACTTTTTATCACCTACCCAAGATCCATAAGGATGCTGTTTGCCCTCCGGGCAGACCAATAGTCTCTGGTATTGGATCCCTTACAACGAAACTATCAGAATTTGTAGATACATTCCTACAGCCTATTGTCCCCACTTTAACATCTTATATATGTGACACCCCACACACTATAGAAAGAATTTCAGATATTAAGTGGGAATCAAATTACAAATGGGTGACTTTAGAAATAAATTATTTTTGTCTTAACAATGAGTTTTTCCTACAGACTAGTGGCACGGCAATGGGCACTAAATTTGCCCTAAGCTATGCCAATCTATACATGGGCTTCTGGGAAAATAATTATATTTGGAATAATAATCGTTTTCTGCAGGATATCGTCATTTGGGTCAGATTCATTGACGATATCCTCATGATTTGGAGAGGCAAAGATGTAGACCTAAGAAATTTCATCTCATATATTAATAGCAATAAGAGTAATCTAACCTTTACTGATAAAATAAATTATGTAGAGGTGGAATTTCTAGATCTTGTCTTATTTCACGAAAAAGGAAAGAATTATACCAAATTATATAAGAAAACAACGGATAGTAATGGTTATCTTTTTTTTATTATTATTTCTTTATTTATAATTTCAGAACAGAAACATATAAGCTTTGGAATTAGCATATAAGCATCATGTTATAGAACAAAATCTACAGACAATATAGACTGTTTGTTCTTTTCGTTCCTATATTGAGGACTGCTTCAATGTTGCTCTTCTGACTGTTCTTTCCAAAGCATTACATATAGACATTACATATCATACAAGAATAAACTTCAAGCTGAGGAAAAATTCAATACTAGCGAGTTATAAATAATTTTGTGAAACGTAATGTGTTGAAAGTAAATAAAACGTGATTGTGGTTTTAACTATTATTATTAGGATATTTCTTTTTTTAAAAAAAAAAAGAAATAAAAAATTCAAGGAGAAAAAGAAAAAAAAAAAGGAAGGAAAAAACTTAGTGAAGTAAAGAAAATCTTAAATGTAGATCACTCACTGGACTACTATCACTTAACCCCCAACCAATTCCTCATTGACCATTAAGATCAGCTAGGTAAATAAAAGCTTAAACTTCATCCAGCTAAATTCTTTGTCATTAAGTTTATACTATCTATGTTCATATAAAATTCCTATTATACATCGTTATAAGGTCTGACTAATTCAGCTAATGTTGTCGATAATCGTCCTTTAAGTTGTTCCGTCATAAGGTAAGTATTTTTAAAAGGAGAAAGTATTTGTGTACGAGTTGAGATGGGTAAGTGCGTCAAGTATATGTCCCATTTGATCAGAAAGGCCCTAATCCTATAATCAATATTTCCTCTAAAATCTGCTTGTTCCATGAGACACTGAGTATGGACCATTCGTATAAATTGTGTCAGATGTTTTTTTTTTAACGATATCCATCTTTTAAGGATCAGTTTCCTGGCTAGTAGGATAGCGGTGTTTAAAAATCGATCATAACCCGGAAGGTGATTATGCCCTTTCAAGAAAAAACTATCTTAAATGAACAGTGTTGTTGTTTAAAAAGATAGATTATCCCTTTATTACCCATTTCCCAATTTTGCATAACCAACACAGTTATAATAATACACTTTTTACCTATGTGATTACCTTGTATCTAAGCCTCCGCAAACTGCCTCCTTATATCAGTTCTTTTGACAGACATGCATTTTAGCCAATCAGTGCTTACTCCTAGGTAACTTCACATACGTGAGCTCAATGTTATCAATATGAAACACATGAACTAATGCCCTCTAATGGTGAAAAACTGTCAAAACGCTTTCAGATTAGAGGCGGCCTTCAAGGTCTAAGATATCAGCATATGAACCTTCTAGGTTTAGCTTCAACTAAGAATACAAAGAAAATAAAGCAATACTGGTGATAAAAGTAAATTGGAAAGTTGTTTAAAATTACATGCCCTATCTGAATCATGAAAGTTTATTTTGGACTTGACTGTCCCTTTAAATTGAAATATTTATCTATTCTGGCAGACCCTTGACAGCCAAAACTGTATCGTTTGCAAAATTGGGCTATTTTAGGGCAAGTCCAGAATAGGTGAAGAATATCAGGACTGACAAATAAACATTTAGCACATTTGTCAATTGTGTTTGGGACCCATTTAGCCAGTAATTTAGGGGTGATAAAGCTTAAATGGATACATTTATCTTCATTCCCCTATAGTCCATGGCAAGAGTGGCTCGGGAAGTAAGTATCAAGCTTTTCGTTATTATCTTTTCAGAGAGATTTAATAATCTACTCCATCTTTCGTTTAGATTATACATAACAAATGGAACTTTAACTATAACAGTTAAATTATAGATATGAGAGATGGAGTGATTTCCATGTTTAGTCAAGATACAAATTTTGTCAATATTAGTACTAATTTTACAGTTAAGACCCTCGGTTATCAATTGCCTTGTATAATGAGAACTTTGAAGATAAGCAAACAGTTCATTAATGTATTTTAACATTTTTAAACCTGTTATGTATTGTATTTAGATGCACTGCAAATTTATATTACTCCATTGATTTGGCCCTTAAGAGGTTAATAGGAGGTGCATGGATCCTCCTGCCTTTAAAAGACAGGAAGGAAGTACTGGAAATCACTCTTGAAAAAGTTCCTTGGTTGGAACGAAACGTACGTCGAGTGAAGCAGGTCCCTATGAGTCTACGGTTTTTGTGCTTGTATTGCCTATTGAGTACAACGTGAGCTGAGGGCATTTCTTAAGGTTTTGTACCTAATCTATTTACATCTTGTGAACCACGGATTAATTATACATTGCAGTCCACAGAAGAGTGGATAGCGTGTCACGTAGGATCTATCAACAACTTGTGTTTATACACACCTCCAACATAAAGCCATTTGAAATACAGGATTACGTTTGAGGACGCCTGATTGGCCGGTTGGACTCACACCCCTCCTGCGATTGGCCAAGAAGCTGACTTGGGCTAAACACATTCCTTGGAGGACGCCAGAGCGGGTTTCCAGTTGAATCAACTGTTTTAACAAATGCTGTTTTATTTCTTTTAAATTGTGAGTGCTTTTCTGTAGTAGGGCACTGTATTGTTTATTAAAATGTATCTAATAATCTGCACTTTGATGAGGTTGTGCGCTCCTGTTGCTTTTTGTTTTTTCAGTTTATCTCAAAGAGTTTGTGATGGAACTTTATTAAAGGAGCAGCCTATATTATCCAAACACCAACTATTACCGGAACTTACATACATCTACATATACGGACTCTAATTTGGTTGTGTAAGGTAATCCCTGTATATATAGGGGTATACGTATGCTGGTCTTTTGTATATTTATTAACATTTTTTGACACTTATGTTAAGTGTTGTTTTGTGTACATAGGTACAGTTGTTTTTACAATATAAGAAGAATACCTTTATAGGTTTTCGATACTAACTTTGCAGCGCCTTGTATACATTTTTCTCCTGTTTTTGTTCTCTTACCATTACTTATAATCATACGGGCAGCAGCAGAAAAATACTAGATATTTGTGAATTAAATACAGTACTTTTTGAATCAGCTGTATTCATTTTATATGCATTATTAGCATATTATTATTATCATTCATATTAATAATAATTTAGGTCTTTGTGTATATTAGAACACATAGATCCCAATGGAAACATTAGCTGTGAATACCAATTAAATTACTGTGGAAGGTAGAAAATTTGATGACAATTCTTTAAGATCTAACAGACAAAGATCAGTTCAGAACTACCATTGACTGAGAACCCATTAGATCTCTTCAAAGAGCTAGAAAAATTATTGTGCAAGGACGCAAAAGAATGGCAAGATCTGGTCCTTTTAGACAATTATATAATTCATGACGTAGTACCCAAGGGCCTTAGGATTTTTAAATTCCCAGCATTTGAACTTGATGAGGGGGAATTCCAAATGGAGTGGGAACAATCTTTGCATAAATGTTCCATCACCCTAATAAAATTTTTTAATTAAGTACCGGGAATTTAAACTAGAGAACTTGAAATCAGAAATAGATTGTGTGGTAGAGAAAATACAACCCTTTAAGAGCATAGAGAAATGGAAGGAGTTTAATGATAATATACAAGTTAAAATTAATACTTATTCCAAAGAATTAGAAACTAACAAACTAAGGCCTAGATTTAGAGTTTTGTCGGTAAGGACCCGTGTAGCTAACGCCGGCTTTTTTCTGGCCGCACCATAAAAATAACTCTGGTATTGAGAGTCCACATAAAGGCTGCGTTAGGCTCCAAAAAAGGAGCGTAGAGCATATTTAACGCAGCTTCAACTCTCGATACCAGAGTTGCTTACGCACGCGGCCAGCCTCAAAAACGTGTTCGTGCACGATTCCCCCATAGGAAACAATGGGGCTGTTTGAGCTGAAAAAAAAACCTAACACCTGCAAAAAAGCCGCGTTCAGCTCCTAACGCAGCCCCATTGTTTGCTATGCGGAAACACTTCCTATGTCTGCACCTAACACTCTAACTTGTACCCCGAGTCTAAACACCCCTAACCATACACTTATTACCCCTATTCTGCCGCCCCCGCTATCGCTGACCCCTGCATATTATTATTAACCCCTAATCTGCCGCTCCGTAAACCGCCGCTACTTACATTATCCTTATGTACCCCTAATCTGCTGCCCTAACATCGCCGACCCCTATATTATATTTATTAACCCCTAATCTGCCCCCCACAACGTCGCCTCCACCTGCCTACATTTATTAACCCCTAATCTGCCGAGCGGACCTGAGCGCTACTATAATAAAGTTATTAACCCCTAATCCGCCTCACTATCCCTATAATAAATAGTATTAACCCCTAATCTGCCCTCCCTAACATCGCCGACACCTAACTTCAATTATTAACCCCTAATCTGCCGACCGGAGCTCACCGCTATTCTAATAAATGTATTAACCCCTAAAGCTAAGTCTAACCCTAACACTAACACCCCCCCTAAATTAAATATAATTTTAATCTAACGAAATTAATTAACTCTTATTAAATAAATTATTCCTATTTAAAGCTAAATACTTACCTGTAAAATAAACCCTAATATAGCTACAATATAAATTATAATTACATTGTAGCTATTTTAGGATTAATATTTATTTTACAGGCAACTTTGTAATTATTTTAACCAGGTACAATAGCTATTAATTAGTTAAGAACTATTTAATAGTTACCTAGTTAAAATATTTACAAAATTACCTGTAAAATAAATCCTAACCTAAGTTACAATTAAACCTAACACTATACTATCATTAAATTAATTAAATAAAATACCTACAATTACCTACAATTAAACCTAACACTACACTATCAATACATTAATTAAATACAATATCTACAAATAACTACAATGAAATAAACTAACTAAAGTACAAAAAATAAAAAAGAACTAAGTTACAAAAAATAAAAAAATATCTACAAACGTAAGAAAAATATTACAACAATTTTAAACTAATTACACCTACTCTAAGCCCCCTAATAAAACAACAAAGCCCCCCAAAATAAAAAATGCCCTACCCTATTCTAAATTACTAAAGTTAAAAGCTCTTTTACCTTACCAGCCCTGAACAGGGCCCTTTGCGGGGCATGCCCCAAGAAGTTCAGCTCTTTTGCCTGTAAAAAAAACATACAATACCCC
Source organism: Bombina bombina (assembly GCF_027579735.1). Taxonomy (NCBI): domain Eukaryota; kingdom Metazoa; phylum Chordata; class Amphibia; order Anura; family Bombinatoridae; genus Bombina; species Bombina bombina. The sequence continues at coordinate 845,518,160 of NC_069499.1, read as the reverse complement.
CCCCCAATATTACAACCCACCACCCACATACCCCTAATCTAACCCAAACCCCCCTTAAATAAACCTAACACTAAGCCCCTGAAGATCTTCCTACCTTATCTTCACCATACCAGGTTCACCGATCCGTCCTGAAGAGCTCCTCCGATGTCCTGATCCAAGCCCAAGCGGGGGGCTGAAGATGTCCATGATCCGGTAGAAGTCTTCATCCAAGCGGGGCAGAAGAGGTCTTCCATCCGATTGAAGTCTTCATCCAAGCGGGGAAGAAGAGATCTTCCATCCGATTGAAGTCTTCATCCAGGCGGCATCTTCTATCGACATCCATCTGGAGCGGAGCGGCAGCATCCTGAAGACCTCCGACGCGGAACATCCATCCTGGCCGACGACTGAACGACGAATGACGGTTCCTTTAAATGACGCCATCCAAGATGGCGTCCCTCGAATTCCGATTGGCTGATAGGATTCTATCAGCCAATCGGAATTAAGGTAGGAATATTCTGATTGGCTGATGGAATCAGCCAATCAGAATCAAGTTCAATCCGATTGGCTGATCCAATCAGCCAATCATATTGAGCTCGCATTCTATTGGCTGTTCCGATCAGCCAATAGAATGCGAGCTAAATCTGATTGGCTGATTCCATCAGCCAATCAGAATATTCCTACCTTAATTCCGATTGGCTGATAGAATCCTATCAGCCAATCGGAATTCGAGGGACGCCATCTTGGATGACGTCATTTAAAGGAACCGTCATTCGTCGTTCAGTCGTCGGCCAGGATGGATGTTCCGCGTCGGAGGTCTTCAGGATGCTGCCGCTCCGCTCCAGATGGATGTCGATAGAAGATGCCGTCTGGATGAAGACTTCAATCGGATGGAAGACCTCTTCTGCCCCGCTTGGATGAAGACTTCAATCGGATGGAAGACCTCTTCTGCCCCGCTTGGATGAAGACTTCAATCGGATGGAAGACCTCTTCTGCCCCGCTTGGATGAAGACTTCTACCGGATCATGGACATCTTCAGCCCCCCGCTTGGGCTTGGATCAGGACATCGGAGGAGCTCTTCAGGACGGATCGGTGAACCTGGTATGGTGAAGATAAGGTAGGAAGATCTTCAGGGGCTTAGTGTTAGGTTTATTTAAGGGGGGTTTGGGTTAGATTAGGGGTATGTGGGTGGTGGGTTGTAATGTTGGGGGGGGTATTGTATGTTTTTTTTACAGGCAAAAGAGCTGAACTTCTTGGGGCATGCCCCGCAAAGGGCCCTGTTCAGGGCTGGTAAGGTAAAAGAGCTTTTAACTTTAGTAATTTAGAATAGGGTAGGGCATTTTTTATTTTGGGGGGCTTTGTTGTTTTATTAGGGGGCTTAGAGTAGGTGTAATTAGTTTAAAATTGTTGTAATATTTTTCTTATGTTTGTAGATATTTTTTTATTTTTTGTAACTTAGTTCTTTTTTATTTTTTGTACTTTAGTTAGTTTATTTCATTGTAGTTATTTGTAGATATTGTATTTAATTAATGTATTGATAGTGTAGTGTTAGGTTTAATTGTAGATAATTGTAGGTATTTTATTTAATTAATTTAATGATAGTATAGTGTTAGGTTTAATTGTAACTTAGGTTAGGATTTATTTTACAGGTAATGTTGTAATTATTTTAACTAGGTAACTATTAAATAGTTCTTAACTATTTAATAGCTATTGTACCTGGTTAAAATAATTACAAAGTTGCCTGTAAAATAAATATTAATCCTAAAATAGCTACAATGTAATTATAATTTATATTGTAGCTATATTAGGATTTATTTTACAGGTAAATATTTAGCTTTAAATAAGATTAATTTATTTAATAAGAGTTAATTAATTTCGTTAGATTAAAATTATATTTAATTTAGGGGGTGTTAGGGTTAGGGTTAGACTTAGCTTTAGGGGTTAATACATTTATTAGAATAGCGGTGAGCTCCAGTCGGCAGATTAGGGGTTAATAATTGAAGTTAGGTGTCGGCGATGTTAGGGAGGGCAGATTAGGGGTTAATACTATTTATTATAGGGTTAGTGAGGCGGATTAGGGGTTAATAACTTTATTATAGTAGCGGTGCGGTCCGCTCGGCAGATTAGGGGTTAATAAGTGTAGGCAGGTGGAGGCGACATTGAGGGGGGCAGATTAGGGGTTAATAAATATAATATAGGGGTCGGCGGTGTTAGGGGCAGCAGATTAGTGGTACATAAGGATAACGTAGTTGGCGGTCGGCAGATTAGGGGTTAAAAAAAATTAATCGAGTGGCGGCGATGTGGGGGGACCTCGGTTTAGGGGTACATAGGTAGTTTATGGGTGTTAGTGTACTTTAGAGTACAGTAGTTAAGAGCTTTATAAACCGGCGTTAGCCCAGAAAGCTCTTAACTACTGACTTTTTTCCTGCGGCTGGAGTTTTGTCATTAGATTTCTAACGCTCACTTCAGACACGACTCTAAATACCGGAGTTAGAAAAATCCCATTGAAAAGATAGGATACGCAATTTACGTAAGGGGATCTGCGGTATGGAAAAGTTGCGGCTGAAAAGTGAGCGTTAGACCCTTTTTTGAGTGACTCCAAATACCAGAGTTAGCCTAAAACCAGCGTTAGGAGCCTCTAACGCTGGTTTTCACGGCTAACGCCAAACTCCAAATCTAGGCCTAAATAAATTGAGGAGGGATTTGGAGGATTTTAGAACTAACCAAATTTTTACATATAAACAACACGAGAACACTGATGACTTGGTAGGATATGAGTTAAACACCAAGTATACAGGGAGAGAGGGAATAAGTACACCAATTATTATCCCTAGAGTAGTACAGACCCCCGTTCATAAAAACCTCCAGAGTTATAACAGTAGTGGTAATATTACAAATAAAAATAAAAATAAAATGTTTTAATATAAAAAAAATAAGGGCAACATGAAACCAAATAAATACCCACACCAAATCAAATGAGGGGTGGTTATGGGAAAAATGGAAAACATACAGGATCTGATTACGTATCCAATAAAGATCAGGCTAATGGTAATACTAACTACTACAATATAAGAGACTAGTAACAGATATGAACTGGAGGGTAATCATTTTGAGAGAAATCAGATGATTAACAGCCCCAGGTGGAACCAACAGGGGGCAAAACCTAAATTTAGGGTAAATGGTAAGGGTAATGATAAACAGTCCAAACCTTGGTCCCCCTATGTACAAAGACAGGGGAATCACAATAAGGGGCATTTTTTAGGGACCCCCCCTGGCACCAGCAGGTAAACAGACCAGATTGGGGAGGCACCACTAAATTTATTAGGTACCCCAAGGAAACCAAAACGTATGTTAGAAGATACAGAAGTACAAGAGGGGGTATCAAACAACGAAAAAAGAAACAGAAACAACTGGAATTAGTTAATTTTCAATTTGTCAGATAAAATATTTAATGATAATGAAATGAAATTACTCTCTAGGGGACTCAATTTTGCTCCCTTTACCCAACCTAACCAATTTGAACTTTTTATCGATGTTCAGAGATATATTAGAAAATTAACCTTAAAAAGGTATTATGATAAAATTGTCCTCAATGATAATGATTTGGATACATTAGCCAATCTATAATCACTAGACAATGACAATAGAACTCAATTCCTGTCTGAGATTATTACAGATGAGGAACTCTTAAACATGTCACTACATGAAGAAATGTCCACTAACGTGTCACATTGTCCATTAAAAAGAAAATCAATCTTTTACCCTCAAAATATGCAAAGTGAGTACATCAAAACTTTCAATAAATTGGTATGTGAGGATATCAATAAGCTATTCATTAATAATAAAATGAAAAATGATAATCTTACTTAAGGGGAGAGGGACTCCCTAAAAATATTAACAAATTACATGGACGTGGTATACCGTTGTGCAGATAAGGGAGGTGGAATTGTTGTGCAAAATAGACACAGCTATCTAAAAGAAGCTTACAACTTATTAAATGATTAGTATACTTATATGCCTCTTACTTTTAACCCTAACAATAATTATAAGAAAGAACTGTTTAACCATTGCATAATGGCAAAACAAGAGGGCATTCTCAACCAGAACGAATTTAATTATCTTTATGAAGTATACCCAAAAATTGCATGCTTCTACCACCTTCCTAAAATCCACAAAATCACTATGGAACCACCCGGGAGACCCATTGTATCCGGAATTGGTTCTTTATGTGACAACATGTCCAATACATTGATTATTATTTGCAAACCCTTTTTAAGAAAAATCCAGCAAATTTAATGAATACGGTGGATGTTATCAACAAATTTGAAGGGCTGAGTTGGGGACCAAATTATTTGTGGGTCATATGTGATGTCTCAACCCTCTATACAAGCATCCCCCATGACAAAGGGGTATCAGTAATTAATGAAGAATGTATAAAAGGGTATTTATTACCTACTCACACTAAATTTCTTTCAGATTCTATACGTTTTATTTTTTATTTGAAAATAGATTTTACAAACAAATACAGGGAACAGCGATGGGGACAACTTTCTCCCAATCATATGCAAACCTCTATATGTCCAACTATGAGGACCAGTATATATGGAATAATAACCCCTTTTTCTCACACATAATCATGTATTATCGTTATATAGATGACATAATTATGGTGTGGCAAGGTGAACCTCAGGATATTGAGAAACTGGTTAATCATATGAATAGGAACAACTATAATCTTAAATTCACGTTCTCATATTCTCAGACCCAAATTAATTTTTTGGATCTAACTTTGTTTATTGATATGAATAAAATAGTGGTGAAAAACTATAGAAAGGATACAGATAGAAATAGACTACTTAATGCCCGCAGTGGCCATCTCAAGCATTGGAAGAATAATATTCCCATAGGCCAATACCAGCGGATTAAGCGAAATTGTACAAACAATGAGGATTATGCTCAAGAGGCCAGTGTATTAACAAAGAATTTTGAGGATAAGGGCTATAACCAACATCTTTTAGAAAAAAATAAAGAAAGAGTGGACCAAATGGATAGGAAGTATCTTCTAGAAAAAAACTAATACAAATAGAAAAACAAAATTACAAATTGAAAATTCTAACCCAAAATTTGTCACAAAATTTAATAATCAACATTATAAAATTAAGGGCATAATTAATAAACATTGGCAAGTATTACAACTTGACCCTATTCTTGGAAAATCCATTGGTGACCGACAAAAAATCCTTTTCAAGAAAAACAGGGATTTGAAAACATTTCCTGGCCCCTAGCAAATTGAAAAACAAGCCTCAAATAAGATGATCAGATTGAGGGAGTCTACCTGGAAAATATAAGTGTAAAACTAAGGAATGTGTAATGTGCCCCCATATTGGAGCAGATCATAACTCTATTGAGAATTATGATAACACAAAGAGATTTAACAATACAAGTAGGTGCACATGCATGAGCACCTATGTTGTGTATCATTTAAAATGCAAGTGCAATTTAATTTATGTTGGGAGAACTAAAAGGAAAATTAAGTACCATTTTAGGGAACACTTAAACAATATTAACAAAGGTTTGGAGACGCATAGGGCATTTCTTAAGGTTTTGTACCTAATCTATTTACATCTTGTGAACCACTGACTAATTATACATTGCAGTCCACAGAGGAGTGGATTGCGTGTCACGTAGGATCTATCAACAACTTGTGTTTATACACACCTCCAACATAAAGCCATTTGAAATACAGGATTAAGTTTGAGGACGCCAGATTGGCCGGTTGGACTCACACCCCTCGTGCGTTTGGCCAAGACGCTGACTTGGGCTAAACACATTCCTTGGAGGATGCCAGAGCGGGTTTACAGTTGAATCAACTGTTTAACAAATGCTGTTTTATTTCATTGAAATTGTGAGTGCTTTTCTGTAGTAGGGCACTGTATTGTTTATTAAAAGGTATCTAATAATCTGCACTTAGATGTGGTTGTGCGCTCCTGTTGCTTTTTTGTTTTTACTATATAGAGTTAGATTAAATTTCTCTTGTAATTGTGTAAATATTATAATATTGTTAGTTATAGAATTTATTAATTGGGCTATTGTATTTAATCCACGTTCCTCCCATTACTCAAAAATTTGGGTGGTCATACCTGGTATGAATGCAGGTTTTCCGCGGAGTGGCAGGTATTTTGTAATTTTATATGATAATCCCCACCATCTACACAGTTTAGACCATGCCTTTAAAGGATCTCTAAATAGAATATTATTTTTTATTTGAGGTGGTAGAGACTGTAATGGAGCATGAGGCAAAAAGGCTAAATGCAGCGGATGTGCTATAGCTTCCTCTAAGTCAGTGTTTTTCAACCAGTGTGCTGTGGCACACTAGTGTGCCGTGAGAGATCCTCAGGTGTGCCGCGGCAGACTGACAACAGTGTGACATATTTTTTAAACTTTGCTTGTTTTTTACTCCCAGTGCAGGGGTAGTTTGTAGGAGGCATGGCATAACAGCACAATACATACAGTATGTGTGTGTTTGTGTATATGTGTATATATATATATGCTGTATTAGGCTACAATGTGTGATTTTTTAAAAAATTTTTAGGATGGTGGTGTGCCACAGGATTTTTTAATGTAAAAAAGTGTGCCACGGCAAAAAAAAGGTTAAAAATCACTGCTCTAAGTTACGATCATTAAATACCAAGGTGCCTATCAGCCATTCAAAAATCAATTTACTCAAGGGTGCCCAATTGTACCATTCTATATTTGGGAATTTAAGTCCGCCTTTGTCTGTTGGAAGAGATAATTTGACGACTTATGCGCTGCTTTTTATTATTCCAGATAAATCTGGAAAATCCATTTGAAATAGCAGTCAAGTCCGCTCAATTTAACAAAATGGGTAGTAATTCTATGGGGTATAAAAGTTTAGGCATAACCATCATTTTAACTAGATTAATTCGGTCTGATAAAGGAATTGGTCATTTGGCCCAGCCAGAAAGTAAAGACTTCATTTGTGCCATTACTGGGGGGTATATTTAATTTATAGATAAGATTTGTGTTGATGTGTAACCATATGTCTAGATATTTAAAAGGTCCAGGATTGGTCTTAAACCTAGAGTATACTGAGGTAAGATCAGATGAGTTATGCAAATGGATCAGTTCAGATTTATCAAATTTACCTTATAGCCTGAGATTTTCCTGAATAATTCCAGTATAGACAAAAGTTTTGGTATTGTATTACCTGGGTTTTGTAAGTATAATATTAAATCATCAGCATATAATGATAAATTGAGGGAGTGGGAACCAATCTTCACACCCTGCAATGATTTCCTAATATAAATGGCTAGTGGCTCAATAGCCAAATTAAATAGGAGAGGTGAGAGAGGACATGTCTGTCTGGTGCCTTTCTGAAAAGAGTTGTGAGACCTCTCCATTAACAATAACTGCAGCATGTGGGTTTGTCTATAGTGTTTGAATATATTTCTGGAAATCTCCTTTAATTCCAAAATGATCTAGGGATGTTAGTAAATGGTCCCATTCAACCCAGTCGAACGTCTTCTCTGCGTCGATAGTAAGGAGACAGGCATCTGGAATTGACTCTGACCGTTTGTCACCCCTATTCTGCCAGAAATGGGAGATTACTGCCAGGGTTTTACGAATGTTAGAAACAGACGACCGATGCCTCATAAAGCCTGTTTGATCTTTATGTGTGATATTGTCCACTACTTCGGCCAGTCTATTTGCTAAGATGGTTGTAAAAAATGTATAATCCCAAGGGAGATCCAGCACCAAAGCAATACAGGTGTGCACGCCAATAGGTTACTGCATGCCTTAAAAGTTCAAAGAAAAGGCAGCACCACCAGGTTCATCAACAAACTTCTTTTATTCATTTCACCAGGAGCAGGTACAGAACAGCAGGACTACGTTTCGGGTTAATAACATAGTCCTGCTGGTCTGTACCTGCTCCTAGTGAAAGGAATAAAAGAAGTTTGTTGATGAACCTGGTGGTGCTGTAAATAATGTATAGTCGTTGTTCAACAACGATATAGGCCTATAGGAGGTAGTAGAAGTAGGATCTTTGTCTGGTTTTAATATTAGACAGAAATGGGCATCAGCAAAATTACATGATGATGTCGCCGATCCATTTAAATAAGCAGTGAATATATTCGCTAATATTGGGCTAATCTCCTTTTGTAACATTTTATCATATTCTGTCTGAATTTTATCTGGTCCTGCAGCTTTACCTAATTTACCTTTTTGGATGGCTTTCTGAACTTCTATAGTTCCTATTGGCGCATTTAATTGATTCAGCTGATCTACATTTAGCAGTAGGGGTTTTAATTTGAGACCAAAAATTTTCTTTATCTCTTAGTGTAATCAGATTTTTAGAATACAATGTTTTATAAAAGTGTGCAAATTCTTCCATGATATTTTTATTATCTGTGTAGGTGATATTATTGGAGACTATGGATGTGATTAGCGATTTAGGAGATATTTTTTTAACTGTGTTTGCTAGTACTTTCCCTGTCTTGTTGCCGAACCTATAAAAGTGTCCCTTCCTGTGGGTTTGGAACAATACATTTTGTTGTTTCATAGCTAACTCCCATAGTCTCTTTTTCTCATAGTATTGTTTCCTAGTCTGAGATGAAGGATCTTTGAGATAGGCATTAAATGCATTGGCATTAAATGCTGTTGCAGTATTGTGATCCATCTGTCGGCATTCTGAGTTATAGTGAGCTGTAAAGCTAGAGATTTGTCCTCTCAGGACTTCCTTGAAAGCCTCCCAAAATAAACTAGGGGTTTCCATATGTTGAGAATTAAAATTGTTATATTGATGCCATTGTGTCTATAAATGTTTTTTAAACTCTTGATTCTGATATAGGTATGTAGGAAACCACCAGGCCCTTTGAGGAGGCGTATTTAAGGTAGATTGTAATTGAAAGCTTATGGGGGCGTAATCAGATATAATAATATCAGTAATATCTGTATGCAAGATACATTTAAACAATTGTGGTGAGCATAAAAAAAATCTATATGTGAGAGGGACTTGTGTACTTTAAATATACAGTACATGTGAAGTCTCTCTGCTTTGGGTGTTGAGATCTCCAGGGATATATATATACAACCTAATATGTTTTTAAAATTATTTATAGTATTAGTTTCCATTCCATGTCTCCTATTTCCTGTCTTACTTTGGTTTAGACTAACCCTTTCTGACTTACGATCTACAGGAAGTGTCTGTGCTAGATTAAAATCTCCCCCTAAAAGAATGGGTTTATCTGCATGCGATAATAAAATGGCTTGGAGGGTCTGCCAGAATTGCGGTATTGCACAATTTGGACCATATATATTTTCAATTAGGTAGGATTGCCCAGCCATTTGCAGGGCTGCTATGATAAACCTGCCTTTAGGATCTATCTTAACACAATTGTAATCTGGAAATACTGACAGGGCCTTTCTAATCAAAATAGCCACCCCTTTTACAGCACGTTGTAAAAGAGAAAAATACTTGTCCCACACATCTAGTTTTTAATTTCTCATGTTCTATATCAGTGAGATGAGTTTCCTGCAAAAGTGCTATATCCGTGTTAATATGTTTTAAATGTTGAAGAATAATACTTCTTTTGGCTGGGGAGGTGATACCACCCACGTTCCATGAAACAATTTTAAGGAGAAAAGACATTATCTATATTAGAGTTATGTGCATCAGAGAATATTGATTAATCCTTTGATTACAAAGTAACATAGTAGTAGATGAGGTTGAAAAAAGACCAAAGTCCATCGAGTTCAACCTATACAAATCTAATATACTTAAAAAAAGCTCCAGTTGAGCTTAAATTAATCCCACTAAAAGGTGGCCCATTTAATACAAGCAAACATATCCATGAATTTTGTTTCTAGACAGAAATGTATCCAAACAATTTCTAAATGTATCTAAGGTATTGGCATTCACTACCTCCTTTGGTAATGAGTTCCATAATTTTATTGCTCTTACAGTGAAAAAATGTTTCTGTTGCAGAAGATTAAATCTCCTTTCCTCCAAACTTAAATTGTGACCTCTTGTCACAAACAATTTTCTTGGAATAAACAGAGCTTCTGCCATCTCTATTTATATGTATTATATCATTATGTTTTATAATAAGAGCCAGGCCTGGCTGTGTCTTCAAAAGGTGCATAAACAAATCTACATAAGTGATTATAAAGTGATATTGTGACTTGTGTATATTAAATTGATGAAGATAAAATAGTTTATGTCCTACTGTCAAAGTGTCAAAGTGTCAAAGTTTGTCCCTTAAAGTCATTGTTTCTGAGCTAGATGGAAATTGAATACTCCTAACCCTATATTTAAAGAGCCATGATACCCAAATGTTGAAACACTTGAAAGTGATGTAGCATTGCTGTAAAAAGCTAACTAGAAAATATCACCTGGACATCTCTATGTAGAAAAAGAAAGATATTTTACCTCAAAATGTCCTAAGTATTCAAACCCCATTGCAAAGGACTTTAAACAGCAAATCAGTGTGTCTGTCCCGGGACAGCCAAGAGAGTGAGCTTCATGCACACTCATGTTATTTTCCAATTCAGTTTAAGGAAGTCTACTATGAACTCTCATGAGAGTTAAGTCAAATCTCATGAGATCACAGTAAAAGAGTTCATGACCTCAGTACAGCTGATGCTGATTGGCTGCTGTTCATTTATTCATTTTTTTTTTTTTTACCCGCAGCTGAAGTATAACATTTTACACAGGACTTGCTCTGCTGAGCTGAGGACATTGTGAGGTAAAATATCTTCTTTTTTTACATAGAGATGCTCAGGAGATATTTTCCTGTCAGCTTTTTACAGTTATACTGCATCAGTTTCAAGTGATTTAGCATATGAGTATTATGTCCCTAAATAGACGCCAGCATTTATATATCTTAACCCTTTGAGTGCTAAGCATTTTCCCACCTGGGTGCTAAGCTGGATTTTAGGGTTTTTTATTTTTTAAATATTTTGTTGTTTATTTTTTTGTTTGGTTTTTAGATCCCCAAGACTTAGAAATTACCTTTCCAACGGTGGGTGTTGGGGGTCTTTAGCTGCTTAGATGCCTGAGATACAGGCATCTAAGCAGCATTCCCCATTTCCCTATACTGTATTGTGAATTATAAATAAAGTTGCACAGTGACGTCATCACGTCATTGCGCGTGATGTCACCCGCAAAATGTGAAGCCCCAGCGATGCCTGTCACTATGCAGACCCGATCGCCGGGGTAGGAGCGGGTGGGAGCCCCCAGATCTCCCTCAAGGTGGGAGAGTGCTAGCGACGGCTCTGAGCCATTGTTAGCACCTGACTGAGACAATTTGCGACAGCTCAAAGCCGTTGTTATCACTCAAGGGGTTAATTCTTTGCAAAGAATCAGGGCTTCTACTATTATTGATTACTATTTGTGTAAGCCTTCTGTAGTGTGCATTTATTTTTACTTAGACAAGATATAAGCCTAGTAACATTAGTTTCCAAAATCAGCTGGCTTTCTAAGACTAGCAATAGAGTAAAGAAAATGTCTCTTATTTCGGCCCCTTCTCAGTCTCTAAGTACTCCTGTAAAGATTGAGTATTAAGAAAAATGTTGGGACCGGTTGTAGTTGCAAGTCTTAGCTTAGCAGGATATAACAATGAGACCTACCTGCCCTGGTTGTGTAGCTTAGTGCAAAAAGGGGCAAATCTCTGATGACTAGTCCTGAAAAATAAGTAATTTGTTCCCTTCATATGTAAGATCTGGTTTAGCTCTATATGCTCTCAGAATAGCTACTTTTTCCTGATACCTGAGAAATTTTAAAATCCTGTTTAGGGCGTTAATTAGGCTTAGATACTGATGGATCCGGTCCTATTCTATGAGCTCTTTCCACTTCAAGCGGCAGGATATCCATGTTCAATTGTAGTAGTTTAGGTAGAATTGAGGCTGTGAAATCCAGTAGATCTTTATTCTTAATACTTTCTGGTACTCCAACTATTCTTAAGTTGTTACGTTGAGAACGGTTTTCAAGATCATCCAATTTTTTTTGAAGGATGATATTTTGACGCTCTGCTTGTTGGAGGTGGGACGAAAACTGTCTAATTTCGCTAGTGAGTATGTCCATTCCGGCCTGTAATGTTTCCAAATACAATGTTGTGAATATTATCCTTATTATTATTATTTTTATTATCATTATTTCAGTAGTGTGCCGCAAAGGGTATTATATACACTATATATATATTATATATATATACACACACTATATATACATATATACATACTATATTTATATACACACTATATATATATATATATTATATATAAATAAATATATATTTAGCATATATATATATATATATATATATATATGTATATATCTTTCATCCAAAGAACGGGAGATACTGAAAAATCTTGCAGAGGACAAACACCTTATCATAAGGGAAGCGGATAAAGGTGGAGCCATAGTGCTGATGAACTACGTGGATTACAGGTCTGAGATAATTGGACAACTGTCGGACTCTTCGATGTATAAAGAACTACAATCTGACCCTACCACAAGTTTTAGGAAACAAATAGATGATTATCTCCAGAGCACTTTTTTACAAGGCTTCATCGACAAAAACACACTTATGTATTTAACTACAGCTTACCCCAGGATACCGGTGTTTTATACACTGCCTAAAATCCACAAAAGTCTGGTGGCACCACCTGGGAGGCCTATTGTATCCGCCATAGGCTCCATTCTATAACCCATAGATACTTTTGTGGATGCCTTTTTGCAACCTTTTGTTAGAAATATGCCCTCTTATCTCAGAGACTCTACTGCCTTATTACAAGATCTGCAATCCCTGAAGGTTTTGGAACCGAATGATATACTGATCACACTAGATGTGACCAGTTTATATACAGTTATTCCCCACAATGAAGGTCTTCGTGCAGTCAGGAAACAACTGTTAAGATATCCCTATGTGGGTCCTCCAGCTGAAATTATCCTATATCTCTTAGAATTATGTTTAACATCAAACTATTTTCGTTTTGAAAGACAATACTTCCTACAGCTTAAAGGAACGGTGATGGGGTCCAATGTGGCCCCATCTTATGCAACTCTCTTTATGGCCATGTTTGAGGAAGAAGATACAGATCTATTCAAGAGAAGTGAGATATTATATTTCAAAAGATACATCGATGACTTGTTCATCATTTGGAGGGGCCCAATACAAGATCTGAAAAACTGGTTTGAAAATCTTAACTCCTGTAATCAGTCATTGAAGTTCAAGATGCAACATGATATACAACATATTGACTTCCTGGATGTAAGACTATAATGTAAAAGGTGGCAAAATACATTCTACATTGTTTTGAAAGGAGACAGATCGAAATGCTCTACTACACTTCTCCAGTTGGAACAACGATTCCAACAACGAAGCTATCCAGCTAGATTTTGGAGAAACAAAAAGATAAGTTGTTGGGATCCACCGAAACTACACAAGAACAACAGAATAACAGAATGACCTTTGTGACGCGGTACACAGGTGACAAAGGAGAGCTGGGACTAGCACTGCAAAAACACTGGGACATTGTATATACAGATCCGCTTTTATCTCTCCAGAATTGTGCACCTCCAAGGATAGGGTGCAAGAAGTCTAGGTCCCTACGAGATATACTGGTCAAAACGGACCCAGTCCATTGTTACACTAAATCTTCATGGTTACACTAAATCTTCATGGTATAAAAAAAACACCTGTTTTTTTTTATATCCAACCAGGTTGGATATAAAAAAAACAGGTGTATATCGTTGCTTGGGTTGTACTACATGTGGTGGGTTAATTACAGAGACACTTTTCTCTCACCCTCATAGAAGAAATAGCTATAAACATAAGTTCCGCCTAACTTGTACCACCACCTTCATAGTATACCTTTTACATTGCACATGTGGACTGTACTATGTAGGGAAGACCTGTGACGACCTCTGGACGTGGATGGCCAACCACAGGTCTGCCATTAGGACAGTGTTAGCAAAAGGGTCCGCCACTTCCTACAAATGAAACATAATGTGGCAGATCTAAAATACACCATTATAGACCACGTCCCACCACTCAGTAGAGGAGGTGACCGCAATAAGATATTTTTGCAAAAGCACATTGGACCTATAATCTGGAAACATTATTCCGAAAGGACTCAATACACATTTGGAATGGCAGGACTTTCTATAAAATTACTTTGTTACTTACTTGGTTTGTGGGACTTTGTTGACATCTGGCTCAAGGGATACTTTTTGTACTTTTTGAATTTTTGGAGCATTCATTTGAATTTTTTTTGAATATTTTTGATCATTTTTTAAATTTTTTTAAATTTTTTTTTAATTATTCTATTTTTATGCATATTTTTTTCCTCTTCTTTTTTGACGTTATGTGGATTTGGTTTTTATATTTCCATACTGTCCAATTTATATTCATTGAACATAGGAGAGCCATGACACCATTCCCTATAACAATTATTACAGGATGTACTTCTAATGGCTTGCCTATATAGTTCATGTCCCTATGCTATACTGGTTATTTAACATAATATAATACAGTCTAACTTTATAACTTGGTCAGTTGACAGCAATAGTACTATACCTCCCCTCTTCTAAATTAGGTGACCTGGATTACAACTAGATACTTCCTAGCTAATTCGTTACTGGTATACAGAGCAATAGAAATTTCATTCTTTAGATCCAACCTTATACTGTGATGATAAAGTGTCCCATCTAGCGCTTTTGTGTTACCATTGTGATCAGATATAATGCACAATATGCTACACTTTGTATAATATTATTATTTAATGCCTATGGTACTTTACATGTTTGCGCTTTATGAATTATCCAATTCTAGTATGTTTTGCTAATGTATTGTATTGCAACGTTAATGTATATTGAATTTTTCAGCTGTTCACACGTTGCCCAGGACGGTGACGTCACGTCGTGGACAGGCCAACCTGGGAAAGCGTGTTTTTGGCGTTCAGTGTGATTTACTTATGGTGGAGGGTAAGTTGGCAATTTTTATGTATTTGTCTGAGGACGGACAGTGTGTCCGAAAACATTTACAATAGTAAAGTGTATTTAGGTACAAGTCCCGTGGAGTGCTCTTTATTTCCTTATTATTTTGTGTATATATATATATATATATATATATATAACACACAGAGAAAGTCCAGCACTCACAAGCTCTCAGCTAAGATTTACAAGCAAAAATGGAAAGGTTAGTTACCGCATCTGGCCAAATGGGACAAGCCCAGGTACCACGTCAAGGTCCTTTCCAATACCTGGGACCCTAAAACAGCCACACAATGCAAGCTTTCAAATCCAAACAAACTGGGAACAAGGGAAGGGTGCACAGGCTTATGTAATCACCCTAGACATATACAAAACACGGAAGGGGACTGCTTGTAAATCTTAGCTGAGAGCTTGTAAGTGAGTGCTGGACTTTCTCTGTGTGTTGTATTAATATGTTTTGTAATTTTCCCTATGGTTCTTGCACCCATACCTGTCTGGGGTTAACTGCCTGTGACTCTGGGGACAGCACAGCTTCCTGTGAGTGCCCGTGAGCACCCAGGGCTGAGCATGTTGCAGGGTCATGGGATGTGTACCCAGTCCGGTATGAGAGTGCAGTCCCCTTCCGTGTTTTGTATATATATATATATATATATATATATATATATATATATATATATATATATATATATATATATATATATATATATATATATATATATCAGAAATACCACAGTATTATAATACAATCTATATATCTAGATGTAATCTGGTAATGGATCTGGATTCTGCCAGATCTCTACACCTCCACTGAATACATGAAAAGTGGATAACTGATTAAGCGCGCAGCAACTTAAGGGTTAACTTTTGGCTTGATTGCTAAATGTATTGTATTGTTGTCTAGGTGTCTTAGCTGGTCTGACAGCTAGAGGGAGATGTTGCAGAGCCTATATTAGTGACTGCAGGCAGGAAGTAGGGTCACTAACCTGTTTCTTGTCTTGCAGGTGGAGAAATGGTGAAGCCTCGTCGCTCCTCCAGGGCTCCAAGGCGGTTTGGCGATGAACAGGAGACACCTGAAAAGAGGAAGAAAACATCAGTTACTACAATGGGTGATGTTATCCCTCCCTCTCCTTCTTTGCCCTCTGCTATGCCTTTTCCTCATGCTACCTATTCCCTCTTGTCTTCTTCTGCAGCTGCTGCTCCTTCTTTTCTCCCTGCCTATGCTATATCTCACCCCTCTACCTCTGCTCTTTCTTCTGTGATTTTTTCTTCCCCTTCCTTTCTCCCTTCTGTATCGTTTTCCTCCTCCCTGTCTGTCCCTATATTTTCATCCTCCCCTTCTATTTTTTCTTTTCCCCCTTGTGGCCCCCCTTTGCCTTTAGCTCCCTTCCATATTAGCCCCCTTTCCCTCCGGTCCTGCCCCCCTTTCATCCGGTCCTGCCCCCATTCATTTTTACCAAAACCCTGGGCCATCCACAGAGCCCATGTCCCCCCTCCTCCTCGAAGACACGGCTGTGTCTGATGGATCAGCCTCTCCTCCTCTGACTCCTGGATAAAGGGAGGTCGGTGGAGGCGAGGCGGATCTGGGGCCTTTACCGCTGCATATTTTGAGCCCCATGAGGTCGGCCTCTCCTTCTTCCGGCCCTAAAGCGCGCGCGGCGTCACAAGCTCCGCCCCTGCTATGTCACATGACCTCCGGGTCTCTGAGCCATCTTGCCTCTCATTAGTGATTGCGCAGAGACCGGAGGCAGTAGGTAGGCCTCAAAGGAAGCTGCCATCGTCAGCACGGATCCCCACTAAGGTAAGTGGGGCATCCGGAGTTGGCGGTGACTGCCTCGGGGGTAAAGTAGCAGGCAAAAAAGGGCAGTGTGGCGGTAGGAGGGGTAAAGAGCCCATGAAGGTAGTACAAGGGGTAAAAACGGGAGTGCGCAAAAGGAGTAAAAAAGTTAGGGAAGGGCATAAAGTAGGTGAATTAACCCCTACTGGAAAAGGCATAAAAAATAAAGGGGGTTACATGAATATTTTGACAAGCCTTAAAAAGAGGCTGCTTGCTAGAGGGTCATGCAATTTGCAGGGTGTGGGTGGACTAGAGACACAGGAACTGGGAGCAGGGGCCTCATCATTGACTCCAGTGATACCCCCACTTGCCCTCTTGTTTTACAGGTTTGATGGCGTCATTGGCTACAGCAGTATCTGTTGGCGAAGCTGCGGTGGCAATGCAGAAGCAGGCTGGGACATCAGCGGCTACTGTGACAGATCCCCCGGCCTACACCGTTAATATCCGTTCCTGCGTCTTCTGGAGGTGAGGCGACGGCTGGAGCTGGTGAGCAATTAATTGCACCACACTTTAGGGGGGAGGATAGTTACTCCACGGGAGACTCCGACAGTTCTTCAGGGTTTAAGGATAAGGGTCAGCGCAAGCTATTTAGATACAGCAGTAAAATAGCGGATGCGAAAGGGGCTAGTGCCAGTGGGTCCCGTTAATTTAGGAGTGCCCGCAGGGGCTCAGGGAATAACAGGCTCTAGTTCTCTGTCAGGTAGCCAAGCAAGTTCCTCCAAGTCGCTTGTGGCGAGCACATCTGACACTTATCCATGTATAGTGCATTTGCTGCATTCTCATCTTAAACCACGTATAGCCAGGCGCATTAAGGAAGGGAGGTACATTAAGATATTTGAGCTTTCTAGGTTGGCGCAAGATTTGAAGGAAAGGGTCAAAGAAGGGTCAGGAGATAAAAAAGTTAAGAGGCCTGAGACTTATGAGTAGTGGATGCGCTGCTTCCGTGTGTTGGCTTCCTGCCACTTGGAGGCTAACCTTCAACATAACCTCAATATCCTCAAATATATGGAAGTCATAGATGACATCGATACCAGAGGAAGAGGGACAGCATGGCATCAGTATGACGCCAAATTCAGGCGTAGATTAGGGTCCAACCCTATACTTAATTTTGGAATGAAGGAGATGGATCTGTTTTCAGGGCTAGAATTATCAGATAGTGTAGTCATGGTGCCAACAAGGTGCCAAACATACCGAATAGACAGTTCCAGAGGCGCGGAGGGAGAGAGTGTTGGCGGTTTCCGGAAAAACAGTTTTACAAGGGTTTACACTGTCTTTTTCGGCACATCTGCATCTATTGCGGTGGGCCTCACGCAGGGACGGACTGCCCCAGGCGTCGTGAGTCAGGTGGAGGGAGGGCTCCATTTAGATCGGCTCCTGCGGGAAAGGGCCCATACACCCCTGAATCTAGGGGAAATTTGTAGCCTGCTTAGGGCTTATCCTGACCAGGCGGCAGGCTTCCTCAGGTCTGGGTTATCATTTGGTTTTCACATTCCAGTTAGGCGTCCCGTTTTTCCCTTTCCTGCGGTTCATAACCTTAAAGGGACAGTCTAGTCCAAAAAAAACTTTCATGATTCAGATAGGGCATGTAACCTTAAACAATTTTCCAATTTACTTTTATCACCAATTTTTCTTTGTTCTCTTGGTATTCTTAGTTGAAAGCTTAACTTAGGAGGTTCATATGCTAATTTCTTAGACCTTGAAGGCCGCCTCTTAAGAATGCATTTTTACAGGTTTTTCCCCGCTAGAGGGTGTTAGTTCATGTTTTACATATAGCTAACACTGTGCTCCTGCACGTGAAGTTACCTGGGAGCCATCACTGATTGGCTAAACTGCAAGTCTGTCAAAAGAACAAATAAAGGGGCAGTCTGCAGAGGCTTAGATACAAGATAATCACAGAGGTAAAAAATATATAAATATAACTGTGTTGGTTATGCAAAACTGGGAAATGGGTAATAAAGGGATTATCTATCTTTTAAAACAATAAAAATTCTGGTGTAGACTGTCCCTTTAAATGAGCTGTTCAACACCCCATGGCTGTTGCAGAAAAATTAGCGAAGGAAGTAGATTTAGGGCGTATGGCGGATCTTTATTCTTGCATTCCCTTAGAGAATCTAGTTATCTCCCCACTCGGAATAGTGCCCAAGAAGGAGCCAGGGAAGTATAGGCTGATTCAGCATTTGTCTCACCCGGAGGGAGCGTCTGTGAATGATGCTGTCGACGAAGATGACACTTCAGTATCATATCAGTCTTTTGAATCTGCCCTGGTGATTCAAGGGCTTGGTCCAGAGGCAGAGATGGCAAAGGTAGACATCGAATCAGCCTTTCGCGTCCTCCCTATTAACCCGGAGAGCTTCTATCTGATGGGGTGCATGTTCCAGGGTCGGTATTACTTGGATCGCTGCTTGCAAATGGGTTGCGCAATATTGTGTGCATATTTTGAACTACATTTTCTACATTGGGCGGTGGTTCACGAGTCCGGGCTGGCACAGGTAGCTCATTATTTAGATGATTTCCTTTTCTTGGGGAGGGCGGGATCTGGGGATTGCACTAAGCTTCTGACTAGCATGCAACAATTGTCCTTGCGCTTAGGCGTTCCGCTTGCAGCCGAAAAGACGGAGGGTCCGTGCACGCGCATTGTATTCTTAGGCATAGAAATTGATACCGTAGTTGGGGAATGCAGGCTGTCAGGAGAAAAAGTTGACTCTGCCTTGTCAGCTATCCAGGCCATCAGGGAGGCTGGTAGGTCCACGCTTTGGGACTTTCAATCTTTGCTAGGTCTATTCAACTTCGCGTCCAGGGTTAGGATATATAACCGGAGGATGGAAGCTGCAACTAGGGGGCTTAGGTTACCTAGGGCTCCGGTGAGGATTTCCCTGGATATTCTGAAGGACCTGACAGTTTGGTTTTCGTTCTTGCAGGAATTCAATGGCGAGAGGATCTGGTTGCTTCCCCCGGTCTCTTCCGCAGGGATGAGGTACATCTGTCAGATACGGGTACCGATTTGTTTTTGCACAATATTAGGCGTTGCCCGGCTTCAATTTGTGTTTAGTGGCGGCAAGAGTTCTGTGTCCTCTTTGGGTGGTGGCAGCAGGGGTGTGACAAATTTCTGGTTGGGACAGCCTGGCGGGGTGAAAAGAGGAGGAGGACAGGTGAGCACATTCAACGTCAGCCGCATGGGCTGACGCTCGGTGGCTCCCTGCACGATCCCTCCTAAAAAAGCCCCCCATTCCTTTAGGGCGGTCTCACCCCTTTCTTAGGAATTGTAGGACAGGGATGTTTCTTGACAGCCAACGCCAAGTTATTATTACTAAGTTATTTAAGTTTAAGTATTAAGTTATTCTTTAATAAATGCAACCCTTGTCCCCGGACGGGGAAGGGTTTTTTTCTCCCATAACTGGTGTCCGTGTGTTTATTGGGGTTATTGGGTTAAGGGTATTGCATCACATAGCAGGTAAGGTAGTCTGAGTGTGCTCCTTGGGACACACTCAGACTGCTCCTTGGGACACACTGAGACTGCAGGCGAGTAAACCTCCACGTGTACAGTTAGTTAGAAGTCCTATATCTTTAATAAAAGAGGGTCAGGGCCAGGGACTACTATGGGCTAGATTTATCAATGCTGAGGCATACAGGGGCGTGTATACGCACCCCTGAACGCCTCAGCTCGCCTGTTGCGGGGCGAAATTACCCGCTGGTAATTAACATTGCACACAAAGGCAATTTTGCGCTCGCGTGCAATCCCGCCCCCTGCCTGCGCACAGCCATTCACGCTCGGGCAGGAGCTGTCAATCTCCTTGGTCGGAAACTCGACCCAGGAGATTGAATTTCGCCACAATAGAGGTGGCGTAGATGTTAGGGAAGCAGCGGTCTGGTGACTGCTGCTTGATAAATCATGGCGAGCAAGTTCTTGAGAGAACTTGCTGCCGTAGGGTCTTAATAAATCTAGCCCTATATACAAATGAGTTTATTTAGACATGTATTAATATACAGGTGTCAGTAAAAAGTTCACAAAGTAGGAGGTCACAAACGCCCATAAAATATAATACCACATAAAAACGTCAGCATTCATTCTCTACTTGCAAAACGGCAAAAAAGAATTGTGCGGTTAGCAAGTTTATGTGAACATTTTTTATATATTTCTGACGTTTTTATGTGGTTTTATTTTATTTTATCCAGGCAGGAGATTTCCCGGAGGAGGAGCATCTGCTACTATATTACAAGTGTCTTTACCATACCTCATATGTTTGAGGTGGAATCACGTGAGTGTGCTGTACATCTTTTTATTTTGAAGTCACCCAGTTTGTCGCTTATTGCACTAGGTGCACCCCCCCCCCGTGGCCTGTGCACTTGTCTTTTCTCTATTCTATATAAATATATATATATATATATATATATATATATATGTGTTTGTGTGTGTCCCATATCCCTGCAATTACAGTACCAGTAATAGGGTTTCAGGATATCCTAATATATCATATATATATATATATATATATATATATATATATATATATATATATATATTTAATGTGTGTGTGAGTATATATATATATATATATATATATATACAGTATACTGTGTGTGTGTGTGTATATATATATATATATATATATATAAAATATTTTTTATATTACCATCTCAAGGTATTTAACCCCTTCGTGACCAGACCACTTTTCCATTTGTTAACCGTTTGTGTTTAGCTGTAATTTTCCTCTTACTCATATACTGTACCCACACATATTATATACAGTTTTCTCTCCATTAAATGGACTTTCTAAAGATACCATTATTTTCATCTTATAATTTACTATAAAAAAATTATTAAATAGGAGGAAAAAATGGGAAAAAAACCCACACTTTTGGGGAACTTCCGGGCAGCGGCCATCTTAGGTCGCAATATTTTGAGCTGCTCCTAGCATATGATATTTTTTTATTCAAAGTAGCGGTAATTGGAATCATCCAGGACCTGGGAACCCAGATTCTGACTTATGAATGAAACCTGCATAGAACAAGCCCTTTACCGACCTTCTAATATACCGGAGACTACTTGGAGGCATACACCTCCGCTCTAACCCCCCAGCAGGTATCTGTGGCTGCCTGCTGTAACGCAGCCTTGAGAATCAGCTGCTTAACCATGGAGGAGACATGCTTGGCAATTCAGAACCTGATGCTTTATTTTGAACGCACATTTTGTGACAGGCTGGATCGGCTATTATACAACATGGAGCGCACCCACGCAGGGGATGTACCTGAGGCTTGCACAGAATTGCGTACGGAGGCGGCTTGTTCGGGCGGCACAGAGCACTTGAGCATGACCCAACTTCCTGATGCTAGTATAAGGGAGAGTCCTTTCACCAGCTTCTTACCTTTTCCTCTGGGCCCTGTCCAGGGAGTTGCTACCGACTTTCTGGAGGGGGAGGGCGGGGACTCACGGGTCGTGGTGCACACAGAGAGACGTCTGCTTGCTGTGCTGGCAGGTCTCATCCCGAAGAACAGTGGAACAGCGCCATTTCCTTGTGATGATCAGTGCATACGGCCCATCATACAGACCCTGCTGCGTTTGGAAATCTGGAGATTCGGCATGCCTGTCAGGGAACATGATATGCTTGGAGCCTTTGAATACTGCCCGGATGGAAATACCAGCATAGAGGATCAAGATTTTGAAAGCTACAACAGGGCAGGAGTGGGCTAACTTTTCAACCACTGGAGCGGTGTGTCATATGTGTGGGAGACTGACCTGACATGACATAGCCTCCTAAACATTGAATGTGGGTTGCGTGATGGGCCAGATGTATGAAGTTATATGGAACCCCTATGTATTTTTAAATTTACTTAGTTCATATCTACTGAATATTGTGCTCTCACCTAACAGTTCACAGACTTTGCTATCCAACATGGTTTGAATTTCTGGGACTTATATATTGATGTATGTGTGTCAGGCTTGTTCCCTATACTATACTTATAGATTTGTAGCGTTGTGCTGGGTCTCAGGGGGGGCGATTTAATATTTTATTTTAGTATATATAGTGTACAGGTTCCCATAGACGCTACACCTCAATATTTACATCCTAATATGACCTCAAAAATGTTTTCATCCCATAATTTCTTTTTGCAGTGTCATGCAGCCCAAGAGTGAATGCTATTTATCATTTGGAAATACGGCTGTATAGTCTCAGCAGTATTTATGTATGGGAAATGCTTAGCTACAATAATATTATTGCTTGTTTATGCATTTTATTAACTATGTCAAATATGAGAGTCTTGTTACACTGTAATAACATAACCTTCTGCTGATTTCTGGGTCGGTAGGGGAGGCCTCCTTGGGTCTGCAGACTTTGACTGTCATTTAACTGAGCTCCTGGGATTAGTATTTAGTTCTAGCCAGTTTTGATACACTTGTTTTCGTGCTAGGTTTAGGGCTGTGGATAAGCATGAGGCCTATGCCCTAATTCTTCGAAGTGATCATGCGAATTACCTAAATAGCCTTCTTTGCTGGGTCTTTCCACCCCATAGTCATTATTATTATTTTTTTTTAGTTTTTTTAGTGGCATTGGTGTACTGTCTGCGGCCGGGATAGTGCAGTTGGGGCGTATTCCACATTGCTGGGGTTTATTACAGATTAGGCCATTTAATTAACTCAGCTACATATAGAGCCTGGAGAATATAGTAGGACTCATTACCTTTTTCCTAGGGGAGGCCTCACCTTCAATATTAGAACCCACATTATCTGGTAGGAATATATATACTGTTTATCCATGGGTTTACTATTGGTTCACAGGGTTTTGCTTTCATATAGGTTGTGAGTGTTAGCTTTGAGGCTAAATTCTGAATGCATCCGTATTCTCCTCTAATAGATACAGGCCCAAAAGTGGCCGGTGTTAAATGGAAACCCTCAACGCAGAAAGATGAGATATCTGAGGTCCATAAGTGGCCTATGCTACCTATGAGGGTAAAAAGGAGGGAGAGTTACATCAAGTGTCATGTTATTTAGTTATAAGTTTTGATGAATATATCAAGGACAAGTACAAGCCTGCATATGTTACGATTTGGTCAGTGAAATTAGGCTTATACTAGGCTGGTTGTTTTAATTTGTGTTATTTGTCCTCTTGAAAATGCACTTATGTAAAATGAGGTAATACCCATGGCTAGAAAATGTACCTTTGGGTTAGGATATGCTTAGATTCTACAGATGTGCAGACATGCTTGTTTAATTCACATGCCAATCCTGATGTATGTCAAATGGGCATGTTGCCATGATGTTTCTTTTTAAAACTGTATTTTTGTTTGCCATATTACCTCAATAAAAAATTATTTAAAAAAACCCCAAAAAACCCCCCCCACACTTTTTGTAACTTTGAACCCCAAAATCTGTTACACATCTACAACCACCAAAAAACAACCATGCTAAATAGTTTCTAAATTTTGTCCTGAGTTTAGAAATACCCAATGTTTACATGTTCTTTGCTTTTTTTTCAAGTTATAGGGCAATAAATACAAGTAGCACTTTGCTATTTCCAAACCACTTTTCTCCAACATAGGTGTGTCCGGTC
This sequence comes from Bombina bombina, assembly GCF_027579735.1. Taxonomy (NCBI): domain Eukaryota; kingdom Metazoa; phylum Chordata; class Amphibia; order Anura; family Bombinatoridae; genus Bombina; species Bombina bombina. The sequence goes on along the minus strand of NC_069499.1, from coordinate 845,493,787 downwards.
CACGGCGTCATCCTTACTTGTGGGATATTCTCTTCCCCAACAGGAAATGGCAAAGAGCCCAGCAAAGCTGGTCACATGATCCCTCCTAGGCTCCGCCTTCCCCAGTCATTCTCTTTGCCGTTGTACAGGCAACATCTCCACGGAGATGGCTTAGAGTTTTTTAGTGTTTAACTGTAGTTTTTATTATTCAATCAAGAGTTTGTTATTTTAAAATAGTGCTGGTATGTACTATTTACTCTGAAACAGAAAAGAGATGAAGATTTCTGTTTGTAAGAGGAAAATGATTTTAGCAACCGTTACTAAAATCGATGGCTGTTTCCACACAGGACTGTTGAGAGGAATTAACTTCAGTTGGGGGAACAGTGAGCAGACTTTTGCTGCTTGAGGTATGACACATTCTAACAAGACGATGTAATGCTGGAAGCTGTCATTTTCCCTATGGGATCCGGTAAGCCATTTTTATTACAGAAAGAAAAAAAAAGGGCTTCACAAGGGCTTTTAAGACTGTAGACATTTTCTGGGCTAAATCGATTTATATATAAGCATATTTTATACTCCATAGCCTTGAGGAATTATTTTAATCTTGGGAATTATGTAAAATAACCGGCAGGCACTGTATTGGACACCTTATTCTCTAGGGGCTTTCCCTAATCATAGGCAGAGTCTCATTTTCGCGCCTCTATTGCGCACTTGTTTTTGGGAAGCATGACATGCAGATGCATGTGTGAGGAGCTCTGATACATAGAAAAGACTTTCTGAAGGCGTCATTTGGTATCGTATTCCCCTTTGGGCTTGGTTGGGTCTCAGCAAAGCAGATACCAGGGACTGTAAAGGGGTTAAATATAAAAACGGCTCCGGTTCCGTTATTTTAAGGGTTAAAGCTTCCAAATTTGGTGTGCAATACTTTTAAGGCTTTAAGACACTGTGGTGAAATTTTGGTGAATTTTGAACAATTCCTTCATACTTTTTCTCAATTGCAGTAATAAAGTGTGTTCAGTTTAAAATTTAAAGTGACAGTAACGGTTTATTTTAAAACGTTTTTTGTACTTTGTTATCAAGTTTATGCCTGTTTAACATGTCTGAACTACCAGATAGACTGTGTTCTGAATGTGGGGAAGCCAAGGTTCCTTCTCATTTAAATAGATGTGATTTATGTGACACAAAATTTAGAGAAAATGATGCCCAAGATGATTCCTCAAGTGAGGGGAGTAAGCATGGTACTGCATCATCCCCTCCTTCGTCTACACCAGTCTTGCCCACACAGGAGGCCCCTAGTACATCTAGTGTGCCAATACTCCTTACTATGCAACAATTAACGGCTGTAATGGATAATTCTATCAAAAACATTTTAGCCAAAATGCCCACTTATCAGCGAAAGCGCGACTGCTCTGTTTTAGAAAATACTGTAGAGCATGAGGACGCTGATGATATTGGTTCTGAAGTGCCCCTACACCAGTCTGAGGGGGCCAGGGAGGTTTTGTCTGAGGGAGAAATTTCAGATTCAGGGAAAATTTCTCAACATGCTGAACCTGATGTGATTACATTTAAATTTAAATTGGAACATCTCCGCGCTCTGCTTAAGGAGGTGTTATCTACTCTGGATGATTGTGAAAATTTGGTCATTCCAGAGAAACTATGTAAAATGGACAAGTTCCTAGAGGTCCCGGGGCCCCCCGAAGCTTTTCCTATACCCAAGCGGGTGGCGGACATTGTAAATAAAGAATGGGAAAGGCCCGGTATACCTTTCGTCCCTCCCCCCATATTTAAAAAATTGTTTCCTATGGTCGACCCCAGAAAGGACTTATGGCAGACAGTCCCCAAGGTCGAGGGGGCGGTTTCTACTCTAAACAAACGCACCACTATACCTATAGAAGATAGTTGTGCTTTCAAAGATCCTATGGATAAAAAATTAGAAGGTTTGCTTAAAAAGATGTTTGTTCAGCAAGGTTACCTTCTACAACCAATTTCATGCATTGTTCCTGTCACTACAGCAGCGTGTTTCTGGTTCGATGAACTAGAAAAGGCGCTCAATAATAATTCTTCTTCTTATGAGGAGATTATGGACAGAATTCATGCTCTCAAATTGGCTAATTCTTTCACCCTAGACGCCACTTTGCAATTGGCTAGGTTAGCGGCGAAAAATTCTGGTTTTGCTATTGTGGCGCGCAGAGCGCTTTGGCTAAAATCTTGGTCAGCGGATGCGTCTTCCAAGAACAAATTGCTTAACATTCCTTTCAAGGGGAAAACGCTGTTTGGCCCTGACTTGAAAGAGATTATCTCTGATATCACTGGGGGCAAGGGCCACGCCCTTCCTCAGGATAGGTCTTTCAAGGCCAAAAATAAACCTAATTTTCGTCCCTTTCGCAGAAACGGACCTGCCCCAAGTTCTACGTCCTCTAAGCAAGAGGGTAATACTTCTCAAGCCAAGCCAGCCTGGAGACCAATGCAAGGCTGGAACAAAGGAAAGCAGGCCAAGAAACCTGCCACTACTACCAAGACAGCATGAGATGTTGGCCCCCGATCCGGGACCGGATCTGGTGGGGGGCAGACTCTCTCTCTTCGCTCAGGCTTGGGCAAGAGATGTTCTGGATCCTTGGGCACTAGAAATAGTCTCCCAAGGTTATCTTCTGGAATTCAAGGGGCCTCCCCCAAGGGGGAGGTTCCACAGGTCTCAATTGTCTTCAGACCACATAAAAAAACAGGCATTCTTACATTGTGTAGAAGACCTGTTAAAAATGGGAGTGATTCATCCTGTTCCATTAGGAGAACAAGGGATGGGGTTCTACTCCAATCTGTTCGTAGTTCCCAAAAAAGAGGGAACATTCAGACCAATCTTAGATCTCAAGATCCTAAACAAGTTTCTCAAGGTTCCATCGTTCAAAATGGAAACCATTCGAACAATTCTTCCTTCCATCCTGGAAGGTCAATTCATGACCACGGTGGATTTAAAGGATGCGTATCTACATATTCCTATCCACAAGGAACATCATCGGTTCCTAAGGTTCGCATTCCTGGACAAGCATTACCAGTTTGTGGCACTTCCGTTCGGATTAGCCACTGCTCCAAGAATTTTCACAAAGGTACTAGGGTCCCTTCTAGCGGTGCTAAGACCAAGGGGCATTGCAGTAGTACCTTACTTGGACGACATTCTGATTCAAGCGTCGTCCCTTCCTCAAGCAAAGGCTCACACGGACATTGTCCTGGCCTTTCTCAGATCTCACGGGTGGAAAGTGAACGTAGAAAAAAGTTCTCTATCTCCGTCAACAAGGGTTCCCTTCTTGGGAACAATAATAGACTCCTTAGAAATGAGGATTTTTCTGACAGAGGCCAGAAAATCAAAACTTCTAAACTCTTGTCAAATACTTAATTCTGTTCCTCTTCCTTCCATAGCGCAGTGCATGGAAGTAATAGGTTTGATGGTAGCGGCAATGGACATAGTTCCTTTTGCGCGAATTCATCTAAGACCATTACAACTGTGCATGCTCAGTCAGTGGAATGGGGACTATACAGACTTGTCTCCGACGATACAAGTAGATCAGAGGACCAGAGATTCACTCCGTTGGTGGCTGTCCCTGGACAACCTGTCACAGGGGATGAGCTTCCGCAGACCAGAGTGGGTCATTGTCACGACCGACGCCAGTCTGGTGGGCTGGGGCGCGGTCTGGGGACCCCTGAAAGCTCAGGGTCTTTGGTCTCGGGAAGAATCTCTTCTCCCGATAAATATTCTGGAACTGAGAGCGATATTCAATGCTCTCAAGGCTTGGCCTCAGCTAGCAAAGGCCAAGTTCATACGGTTTCAATCAGACAACATGACGACTGTTGCGTACATCAACCATCAGGGGGGAACAAGGAGTTCCCTGGCGATGGAAGAAGTGACCAAAATCATTCAATGGGCGGAGACTCACTCCTGCCACTTGTCTGCAATCCACATCCCAGGAGTGGAAAATTGGGAAGCGGATTTTCTGAGTCGTCAGACATTTCATCCGGGGGAGTGGGAACTCCATCCGGAAATCTTTGCCCAAATTACTCAATTGTGGGGCATTCCAGACATGGATCTGATGGCCTCTCGTCAGAACTTCAAGGTTCCTTGCTACGGGTCCAGATCCAGGGATCCCAAGGCGACTCTAGTAGATGCACTAGTAGCACCTTGGACCTTCAAACTAGCTTATGTATTCCCGCCGTTTCCTCTCATCCCCAGGCTGGTAGCCAGGATCAATCAGGAGAGGGCATCGGTGATCTTGATAGCTCCTGCGTGGCCACGCAGGACTTGGTATGCAGACCTGGTGAATATGTCATCGGCTCCACCATGGAAGCTACCTTTGAGACGAGACCTTCTTGTTCAAGGTCCGTTCGAACATACGAATCTGGTCTCACTCCAACTGACTGCTTGGAGATTGAACGCTTGATCTTATCAAAGCGAGGGTTCTCAGATTCTGTCATTGATACTCTTGTTCAGGCCAGAAAGCCTGTAACTAGAAAAATCTACCACAAAATATGGAAAAAATATATCTGTTGGTGTGAATCTAAAGGATTCCCTTGGGACAAGATAAAAATTCCTAAGATTCTATCCTTTCTTCAAGAAGGTTTGGAGAAAGGATTATCTGCAAGTTCTTTGAAGGGACAGATTTCTGCCTTGTCTGTGTTACTTCACAAAAAGCTGGCAGCTGTGCCAGATGTTCAAGCCTTTGTTCAGGCTCTGGTTAGAATCAAGCCTGTTTACAAACCTTTGACTCCTCCTTGGAGTCTCAATTTAGTTCTTTCAGTTCTTCAGGGGGTTCCGTTTGAACCCTTACATTCCGTTGATATTAAGTTATTATCTTGGAAAGTTTTGTTTTTGGTTGCAATTTCTTCTGCTAGAAGAGTTTCAGAATTATCTGCTCTGCAGTGTTCTCCTCCTTATCTGGTATTCCATGCAGATAAGGTGGTTTTGCGTACTAAACCTGGTTTTCTTCCGAAAGTTGTTTCTAACAAAAACATTAACCAGGAGATAGTCGTGCCTTCTTTGTGTCCGAATCCAGTTTCAAAGAAGGAACGTTTGTTGCACAATTTGGATGTAGTGCGTGCTCTAAAATTCTATTTAGATGCTACAAAGGATTTTAGACAAACATCTTCCTTGTTTGTTGTTTATTCTGGTAAAAGGAGAGGTCAAAAAGCAACTTCTACCTCTCTCTCTTTTTGGCTTAAAAGCATCATCAGATTGGCTTACGAGACTGCCGGATGGCAGCCTCCTGAAAGAATCACAGCTCATTCCACTAGGGCTGTGGCTTCCACATGGGCCTTCAAGAACGAGGCTTCTGTTGATCAGATATGTAAGGCAGCGACTTGGTCTTCACTGCACACTTTTACTAAATTTTACAAGTTTGATACTTTTGCTTCTTCTGAGGCTATTTTTGGGAGAAAGGTTTTGCAAGCCGTGGTGCCTTCCATCTAGGTGACCTGATTTGCTCCCTACCTTCATCCGTGTCCTAAAGCTTTGGTATTGGTTCCCACAAGTAAGGATGACGCCGTGGACCGGACACACCTATGTTGGAGAAAACAGAATTTATGTTTACCTGATAAATTACTTTCTCCAACGGTGTGTCCGGTCCACGGCCCGCCCTGGTTTTTTTAATCAGGTCTGATAATTTATTTTCTTTAACTACAGTCACCACGGTATCATATGGTTTCTCCTATGCAAATATTCCTCCTTTACGTCGGTCGAATGACTGGGGAAGGCGGAGCCTAGGAGGGATCATGTGACCAGCTTTGCTGGGCTCTTTGCCATTTCCTGTTGGGGAAGAGAATATCCCACAAGTAAGGATGACGCCGTGGACCGGACACACCGTTGGAGAAAGTAATTTATCAGGTAAACATAAATTCTGTTTTTTTCAAAATTAGCGCTAGTTACATTGGGACACTGATATCTGTCAGGAATCCCTGAATATCCCTTGACATGTATATATTTTTTTTTAGAAGACATTCCAAAGTATCGATCTAGGTGCATTTTGGTATATTTCATGCCACCATTTCACCGCCAAATGCAATCAAATAAAAAAAATCATTCACTTTTTCACAAATATTTTCACAAACTTTAGGTTTCTCACTGAAATTATTTACAAACAGCTTGTACAATTATGGCATATATGGTTGTAAATGCTTCTCTGGGATCCCCTTTGTTCAGAAATAGCAGACATATATGACTTTGGCGTTGCTTTTTGGTAATTAGGAGGCCGCTAAATGCTGCTGCGTTCCACACGTGAATTATGCCCAGCAGTGAAGGGGTTAATTAGGGAGCAATTAGGGAGCTATTAGGGAGCTTGCAGGGTTAATTTTAGCTTTAGTGTAGAGATTGGCCTCCCACCTGACACATCCCACCCCCTAAACCCTCCCAAACAGCTCTCTTCCCTCCCCCACCCAACAATTGTCCCCGCAATCTTAAGTACTGGCAGAAAGTCTGCCAGTACTAAAATAAAAGTTTTTTGTTTTTTTTAAACGTATTCTGCTGTGTAGGATCCCCCCTTAGCCCCCAACCTCCCTGATCCCCCCCCATACAGCTCTCTAACCCTCCCCCTCTTCCAATTTGCCCCCAAAAATGTGTTTTTTTATTTTTAAAATTGAAAAATTATATTTTCTGTAGCTGCCCCCCCTCAATACCCTACTTACCCTCCCCCTCCCAGATCCCTTCCACAGCACGTTTGATCCCACCCTCCCTCTCCCTCCTTTACATTGATTGCATCAATTACCGGGTAAATGTGGCACCCCGCCGTCACCGGGACCGATACATACGATAAATACCAGACGGATGTCGCCATCGAGGGGCCGCCCACCCACCTCCCTACTGCAGCTCCCACCCACCAACGATCGGCCCCATTGATGGTCGATGCTGAGAAGGCCACAGAGTGGCTCTCTCTGCATCGGTGGGGTAAAAAGGGTTTAGCAGTGATGCCTGAATATCGAGGCATCACTGCAATACCCTGGAAGCCTGGGAAGCGATCAGGATCGCTTCCAGAGCTTCAAACCCCAGAGGACATGCCAGGAACGTCCTTGGTCTTTAAGGGTGTTTTTTTGTAGGACATTCCTGGCACGTCCTTGGTTGGTAAGGGGTTACTGTCCCTTTAAAATGTAATAATTGTAAAATAATGTATTATTATAGTTAAAAAATCAGATTAACAGTATAATTTATGGGGTAATGGGAAATTATATTTTCTATAATTATAAATTAATTATCTTTAGGTTTTTTTAGTACATCTTTGTAACATTTTGTAAAAACCAGCAATGGAATATGGTATGTAATTGAGGGGCACAAAATTTATCCTCACGTGTGTGGCCAAAAATCCTAGCACCGGCCCTGCCTCTACCAAGTATTCTGTACATTTAGTTTATTATCCTAACTTTGGAGGTGTTAGGACATTTTTTGAGGAAGGCTAGGAAGTAAATTAGCTTAAGCGCAATCCCTGCCCCTTTTGTGTATTCCATAGTGTATCAGCACCTTACTGACAAGTCACAACAGACCAATGTATCCATCTAGGGCTGGCTATATCTTCAGTATAGAGGCGAAAAGCACAATCCCTTTGGAAGCATATTCTGGTCATTTACATGAAGCGGAAATATTTCTCTTCATGTAATAGCCTCTCTTATTTCTTATTTTCTTTGCCTATGTATAAGAACCCGCACTGTTTAACCAACCTTTAACATCTATAGCTAACATAAATATGGTACAATAAACATTCGCTTTTTTATAATGTGAAAATTTACAACCTTTATTTTAGAAACCGAAGACAAAAAGTGTTATTTAGATGAGATAATGTATCTTCCAATGGTAAAACTCTTTATTTGACAGCTGATATAAAATTGAACACTGGTCATGCACTGAAGTACCATACACATTCATAATCAATACTGCTCGTCTTGGGAGTTAACTAAGGTCTGTTATAGATTAACACACCCAATCTAAAGATAACTGTCATTGTCCAAATTGGCTCAGTAAATATCCCCTTTGCATGGCAGTTAACAATCAATAATTGCGGTTGTCATTTATTGAATAGAACTTTGAGTTTAATTATACACATTAAAAAGTCTAAACCTGCCTTTCTGTAGAACTGATCCTGAATGAAAACATTGGTTGCTGTCTACTAATGCCTAGTGTTTTCTGATAATTATTGTCACTTGTTAATACTATAACACAGTATTCTAAATAAAATATTTAATTTACTTACATTAAATTTTATTCCTGATAGGAGCTTTTTCTTTCCTTATCCTTCAGACAATGCAATTTCACTACTACAATTTAAACAGAAGGCCCCTCAGATAAAGCTGCAGGTAAAGAATTCTGTCTATAGAGATTGTTTTTTGTTATCCTAAATCGTAGGAATTTATTTTCAAAAATAAGAACAGCACCCAAGGTGTGAAAAATCAATGACTAACAGAATTCTGGCACATCACATGGGCATATGAAAAAGAGTACATCAGCCATCTTAGGACTCGTTTCCTTTGAGCCATCTTAGGACTCGTTTCCTTTGAGCCATCTTAGGACTCGTTTCCTTTGAGCCATCTTAGGACTCGTTTCCTTTGAGCCATCTTAGGACTCGTTTCCTTTGAGCTATCTTAGGACTCATTTCCTTTGAGCCGCAATTTGGTTTTCTTGAGGTCGCAAAATGAAAAAGCTGCTGTTGGAAGCCATTACTCTACGCTTACCGAAAGTTTCTGATGGTGTGTTTTCTATCATTACTGGTTTGTTTTCCTTCATTACCCGCAGCCGCACCATAGAAATTACACGTCCCCCCATCCCCCCCCTCTTTTCACTCTTTTCTTCACTGCTCTACTCTCCTTTCCAAGTCTGGTTCCTATTCCACTGCAATTTCTTTTTGTCTTCTATATTTTCTTTTTCTTCTTACTTATTTTCAAATGTATCAACATTTTAAGTCTTACCTTGAGTGAATCACTGTAGTCACAGCTGATACTGTAAGTTATATGATTCAACTACAACAACGCCCAATGTGCGTACTCCTCCCTGTGTATATGAATGGTCATTACTATACCATAGTCTGTTACACGGACTGTAGGGAGTCGAGGATTTACCTATGACATATATCCTAGACCTAATTGATTGTCCCAATTGGATATGTGACGAGCTTTGAGCCACATGCTTTGTGTATTCATTGTTCTGTGTTGAAAAAAAAAAAAGTTTGAATAAAGATCAATAAATATATAAAAAAAGAAATTACACGTCCCATATTAAATAATAGAAGCTGAAAACCGCAAATTACAACCGGGTTCCATTGAGTGCGCAAACAGGTAAAACACTGTTAGAAGTTGTGGATAAGGTCTCATACATTAAAGGCATATTGAACTAGGTGTAAAAAGAGGAAAAATAAGGCTTAGTTCCCATTGAGATATTAAAGTTTACTAACAATGCAAGTGTTTAACTTAATAAATGTATTGTTATATGTAATATTTATTGCTGGCCTAGGTATAGGACTAGTTGGAGTCCTGTTCCTATTCAAATATCAATATGTATTTACATATAAAAATATATCACTATAATTCCAACTAGGCTTTTGCCTAGGGTAGCAATAAATATTAACATATATCATTAAATGTAAACATTTAAGAAAACAAAAAATGTTTTTCCTTAAATAAAACATTTGTTCATATCTTGTATCTTTGTTTTGTTAACTACATAACTCCAGTGTCTTTTTCTCTAGAGGCAATCACATGTAGGGAGTGCAGGCGTTAAATGTAACTTTTATAGTGTTAGGTTGGGTTACCATAGCAACGAACTTGTTAACTTGTGATTTTTGAGAAATCGGACGTCAGATGAAAGCATTAACCAACATTTACTTACGCATACCCAAAAAGGCCAACTGCACGCACTGCACAAAATATTTCAATGAATACCTGGTACTAAAATGTAGCTGTAAATTACTTTTAACTGTGATCAATTTCGGTAGCTTACGGCACCATTTTAAAAAAATCAATGGAAACAGGCTCTCATTTGGTAATGTTGATTAACCATTTAGGGCCTAAATTACCAGTGAAGTGTAAAAATGGTAGCGCTATGGTGCTAGCTCGCAACACAAAACTAAAACGATACCATTTACCAATGACTTGCAATATCAGATTATGATCTATTCTTAGTGCAGGGCTGTGATATAGATAGTGCACCCTGTGCTATCAATATCACTCCACTTGTAATCTAGACTTAAATGGGAACAAGATGCTTGCGGAAAGCATGTTTATTTTGTAAACACAGCAATACTAAATCAAGATGCCATGAACTAAAGTGGGGCAATACCAGACATCCCAACTCTACCTGAAGTTCAGGGAGTCTCCCTGATTGTAATAGCGGCTCCCTGATGCCAGCAAATGGAATGCGATCTCCCTGAAACTCCAAGTACCATGATCCTATGTGGCCCAAATCCGGAAAAGTGTTTCTTTAAGAATGCCTTTATTTGCTGGGACGTTATAGAACCCTCAAATCATGCATCAGTAACCAAAAAGCCCTCACTGATTTTGATAAAATAAAAACACAAATACTACCTTATTTACTGCACGGAATTAAACTTCGTATTCTAAAATATTTATGCATTCAACAAGCGTACGATCACTGGAAAATAGGTTTGCTGTATGTGGTTGTGCAATAAAGCTATGTGACTTTAGTAGGAAGCTACTTTAATGATAAGTCTCTATCTTATTTAGGGTTTCAAGATGTCCAATATATAACTGGGGGGGGGGGGTCGGCGCAGTAGCAGTTGAAGCCACCTCCCTGAAATTAGTTTTTGCAGGTTGGGATGTCTGTAATACTTTAAAGTTTAAAAAGAAAATGCACTTAGGCAAGCAGCTGATAACATTTAATTGTATTTAAAGAAGCTGTAGGAACACCATTTCCAATGGAATGCTTAATATAATTTGCTGTGTTTAGAAAGCCTAGGCTACCGGTTTGGCTTTCTAGCCTCTATAGGAAGCAAGGGACAAAAAAAAGTATATATATGCACATACTATACATGTCTATGCCCCCTTTTTAAGAGAAAGCTAAAATTCATGGAGTACATTTATTTTCTATCAAACATTTAAAAAAAGCAGACTATAAACATTGAATTTGGTTTCGTTTTTCTAAAAAATGTAGGGAGCAGAAGACTAAAAAGTTAACATTTAAGCTGCTGCACATTCAGATCACAGCTTCATCCTCCATCATCTTGAGAGTCTGCAATTGTTTTTAGCCGATTACAAATGGCATCTACATATTTAGTGCATTTCAATGACGATGGAGAACTGGCAAAATAATGGCAAAAGACTGACCACTAACATTATAAGTTATATTTGTGTAGATTCTGCCAAATTTGCTTTTTACAATGTGAGGCAAATGGTTGGACGTATGACAGCTCCTATCTCTTTAACACACAATATAATTCATCATTCATAATCTCTATGATTAAAAATATTAATTAAAAATGCAGGTTTTACTATTGTTTGAAAACCCTTTATGTAAACTGCTTGGGGCTGGAAGAGTTTGGATTGCAGAATATTTCTACATTTGCATCTGTAAAATGGGACTGTTTGGAGAGGGGATGAAACCAAGTGTAAACAGCAATATCTTATGTCATTTAGGCAATATTTACTTGTCATAATACAGCTTATACATCTAGCCTAAAGGTAGTTTTATATCATTGTTAATACTTTTGTATACTGTATATAGTACCCTCAGAAATATAGTACAGTTATGTAATCAGAACGGTAATAGTTGCTGTTTTAATAGACTATTTGCATTATAGAACACAAAAATCAAATCAAAGACACAGACAGAGAAAATGGTTAGTTACAGGCAAGAAAAATAGTAATTTTTGTTAATTAAATTTAAAAAAAAAATCAATTCAAAAGTTTGGATTTCAGAATAAGTTTGCATTTTGGAATTTCCGGATTTTGGGATTTGAACCTGTAATAGCTTTATTCTGCAAGTGTGAATAGCTTCACAGTTTTCACCAGAGGGCGCCATTGCTCTTGAGAAAAGACTATATGGCTATGCTGATTTCTTTTGTCTGTTTTATCAATATATGTATAAAACTCAATGTTCAAATTAACTAGTTCAATAAGTAATTTAGCACATTGATTTTTGGGCATATCCTAAGTGCCATTACAAGCTACGGATATTTTAAATGCCATTACCTAATAGGAGGAATGTTTTAAGCACCTTTTATCGATTTTATTACTGCTATATTTTGCTGTCTTAGTTTAAAATCATTTTAACCACTTGGTAATCAAGAAGAAATATATTGTTGGTGAAATACAGTCAATTCCCTGAAAACCTTTGACATCGTTAAACAAGGAATTACTGTTGTTAAATCATGTCATGCAGTAAGTAGCTGTGGTACTGAAAGACTGCGAGCAGTGGATGGGCTTACCAGTAAACTGAGATACCCTTTGACATAAAGAAGCTGTATGTGACAATCGCTCTTCAATTCAACACTTACTCTTTTCTTCAGTTAGAAGATATTTTAAATCTCAGCATGTCAGGAAGTCTGTTGAGTATGATCTAGTGATAAATTAAATGCCACTATAATGACCCACTGTGCCTTTATGTTGAAAATGTACCCAGACTTCACTAATTTGGACAGTATTATATACGATTTCCCTGTCATTACTGAGGAAGTCTTGGGTAATAAAACTGACACCATTCCATGTAAAATGTAATCAGATGTTTAGGCTAGTAGAATTAATTACAGAGACAACAATAGCTATGTAGCTTGCCCATTTTGTTTATTTTCTATATAACAGATTTAAAGGGACATTAAATGCAAACTGTAACCTGAATGGCAATGTACCTTCAGATGTGAAGAATTTTGCAACGAATAAAGCAGCTTTATTTTGTCAAATGACAATATTGATTTATGCTTTTTTCTTTTCACTGATTTCGTCGTCCCCAAGAACATAAAAACAAAACAAAAAACATTGCTGACCAGACACAAACTAATACCCAAATGTAGAATTTGAGCATCAACTGTTGTTTGCACATGTGCAGGTAAAGAGATTAGAGAAGTCTTATCATCTTCCTTTAAGGTTGATTAGCCCTGATTCAGTTTACGTAATTATTTATTAAACATGTATTTAAACAGACATACATATATTCCTTTCTAATCTACATCTAATATCTAAATATAAATATATATTTATATATCCACAAATGAATCACACCTAAAACTACCCAGTATGCCCACCACTGTTCCAATGAATACTTTTCATATTATAACTGTTGATATAAAATTGACAATCCACCATAAGAGAGCAAATGACTAGAAAGCGGAACACGCAAAACTTTCAGATGTATTTTAAAGCAAAAGGAAGCAAAATAAATATATATTGCAATAATGTTGAGACCTTTTATATTTTGTTAAATCGGAGTTTAATGGCCCTTTAAGATAACTTTGTACCTATGGTCCCATTTGTTGGTTACCTGGATGCGTTCAAAATAATATTTAGAGGGCCATTTTAGTGAAAAAAAATGACGTTCTAATTTGTTAGTGTATGGAATTTTATCACTAATGACTGACCATGTCAGTCCTCTCGGAACCAGCAGTGAAAATGCATACACTTGCCCGATCACTAGTGTTAAAGTCCATGAGTCCATTACTCCTGGGTTTCAACTCCTGGCCTCTAGGAGGAGGCAAAGCTTTCCCAATACTTAATGAGTATTACATCCCTCCCACATCCTTGATTAGCCAGTCTAAATATTTGCCTCTTAAGAGGAGGTGAAGAATTGAGGTACTTTTAAGATTCTTCATTGAGAGGGATCCTCAGATAGATTTGAGGCACATTATTTTCTCTCAGAGAGCTGCTACAGAAAGACAGAGGGCAGATTGGAGTAAAAGGTAGTTACACAATTGCTCCTGATAGAGTTAATCACAAGCCTGCCATAGATATCGCAGGGACTGGTCCCCTACCCTCCACCTGTTGGGTCGTTAAAATACTCCTTACAGTAATCCTCTGCTGTGATGTACACAGCACTGGATGGGCTCTCTACTGAAAGCTGATATGTCTGCAGGGGGTACGTTCAGTAGAGTGAGTGCAGTCTTAGGTAAGTACATCTTCACATTTAGCACCCACATTGCCCACAGGCTATTAGTAGGTATATTCACACAGTACATCATAGGCAGGGGACCAATTTTTAGTTAGCGTATTCCTTTTTAAATCATGCATGGAGTATGTATGATTTGTAAGGAGACAGGCTAACAAGCTTCACAGTGCTTTGATAATTTTAAATAATCTTAATTTTTTTCTCATTGTAGACAAAATTGTTTTTTTTGAGCCATAACAAATTTTGATACTATTTGTTCTAGGCTTTAGTGCTCAAGCGCACTCCTGTTTATAAGCTTTTTCTTAGGATAGCAGCGCTATCTTGCTTATTATTCAGATGAGGTTAATGCTACACAGCAATGTGATTTTGATAATCAGTCTGCATAATTTTTCTTGTGCGCTACCGGGTTGCCCTATAATCTTGCGGTACCGCGTTTTCGTTATTTCTATGCATTTGAAGTTGGCAGCGCTAGGGTTAATCAGTTCCCCCATGCTGTTTTCCTGCCCTGTAAGATGAATGTGCAATTGTGCTGCAGAGTTTGCTTCACATTTTATGTGCATAATGTATATTGGTTATAATTAAAATGGACTATTTTCCTTTTCTGATATTCCTATTTTTTTCCATTCTCGAATTTTATGCCAAAAATTCCTGAATTTTATTTAATGGCGTTTTGCTGCATTTTATTTTATTGACTTCCTTTGGAGCCTAATGGAACTGTCCCCAATACTGTTACCCTAGCTCCTTTAGAGAGTAGATCATTTGAGATTACATTTAAATATGTCATTTTTTAAATAGTAGCTGTGGTTGCCTTTACTCAATTATGTAACCCCTGTATGGATCACCTGATGCATGTCAATCAATGTAATGCTGTACTGGCCTCTAAATGAGTCTGTCTCTCTTTGTCTGTTTTTTTAAGGGAGTTAATCAGACTTCACTCCAGGTTTTAAAAAACTGTATAAGGTTTCCAGTATCTTAGATATTGGCGGCTATGCTACCTCCAGTAAGCACAAAAGATCTAAGTCTGATGATGAGCCTTCTAGGGATATTCCTTCTCATTATGATTTTCCAAGGGCCAAGTTATCAAAAGAAACCCCAAAGGATTTAGACTTTTACTCCTCAGATCTTCTTGTGTAACTCTCTGAACAATTAATCTTCTTTTATTTAAAATTGTAACATCTGCGTATGTTACCTAAAGGGACACTGAAACCAATTTTTTTCTTTCATGATTCAGATAGAGCATGCAATTTTAAGCAACTTTCTAATTTACTCCTATTATCAATTTGTCTTCGTTCTCTTGCTATCTTTATTTGAAAAAGAAGGCATCTAAGCTAAGGAGCCAGACAATTTTTGGTTCAGACCCTGGACAGCACGTGTTTATTGGTGGGTGAATCAGCTAGAACAACCCAGGTTGTTCACCAAAAATGGGCCGGCATCTAAACTTACATTATTGCTTTTCAAATAAAGATACCAAGAGAATAAATAAAATTTGATAATAGGAGTAAATTAGAAAGTTGCTTAAAATTGCATGCTCTATCTGAATCATGAAAGAAAAAAATTGGGTTCAGTGTCCCTTTAAATAAATATTATATACTTCAGGAGTACAAGATCCTAAACCGGTCAAGGAAAAAAATCTGTTAATCAAGTAGATTTAATTTTCAGGCCTACATCTAGGGCTCCTGAAGCTTTTTCCTGTTCAGGTTGCCATTTCTGAATTAATTTCCAAGAAATGGAAAAAGCCTGGTGTATTTTTCTTTTTCCATCATCTAATTTGGAACTTTGGGAGACCATCCCTAAAATAGTCAGAACCATTTCTACTTTGGCGAAGGTTTCTACAATTCCTTTGGAGAATAGTTCCTCTTTCAAGGATTCAATGGCAGGATATTAAAGTCCTTCAATAGAGAAGCCTTCAACCAAGCAGGTCTTTTATTCAGACCAGCTATTAATATTGCCTATGTTGTGGTAGCTTTTATTCTATGGAGTGATAGTTTGTTTGAACAGATTTCAGATGTGTCTGAACGAGGATTTTCAAAATCCCCTAGATCTCATTGGGTCTGTTAATGCATTCATCTGTGACGCTATTGTGGACATTATCTGGATTAATGTAATATATTATTTGGTACTGGTTTAGTTTCTCTCTTTTCTACCATGACTGGAGGTGAAGGAGCTTTTCCTCATCATGAAGAGCCAAAAGTGAAGGGTAAAGCTTATAATTGTTTTTATTCTTTTTGAGAATAAAGGATCCAGAGATCCTTTTCTTCTCATAATAGTGATTTTCCAGAACATCATAGAAGCCCTCACCCATTTGGAATAAATCTAAGAAGTTAAGAAGTACAGGCTCAGATGCAGTTAAAGCCACAGTTACAGACACAGGTGCAGGTAAAGCCTCAGATACAAGCTAAGATACAGGTAAAGTCACAGGTACAGTTTCATGTGCAGGTAAGGCCACAGGTACAGGCTCATGTGCAGGTAAGGACACAGGTATAGGCTCATGTGCTGGTAAGGACACAGGTACAGGCTCATGTGCAATTTTAAGCAACTTTGTAATTTACTCCTATTAGCAATTTTTCTTCATTCTCTTGCTATCTTTATTTAAAAAGAATGCATCTAAGCTTTTTTTTTGTTTCAGAATTCTGGACAGCACTTTTCTATTGGCGGATGAATCTATCCACCAATCAGCAAGAACAACCGAGGTTGTTCACCAAAAATGGGCCGGCATCTAAACTTACATTCTTGCATTTCAAATAAAGATACCAAGAGAATGAAGAAAATTTGATAATAGGAGTAAATTAAAAAGTTGCTTAAAATTGCATGCTCTATCTGATTCACGATAGAAAAAAATTGGGTTCAGTGTCCCTTTAAATATGTTTACTGAAAAACTGTTGCATTTATTTTAATAAAGTATATTCATATTTTTTAAATACTTTTTATTTAAATACAGCTTTTGTTACCTTTTATTTTGATTAAGTGTTTTTGTATGTTTTTTTACCCCTACATTTTTAAAATCAGAACATACTTAATCTATTCGGAGGTATTTTCCCTAAATGTTTCACTATTAAAATCCTATTTCTTTCATGTACTTGGCAAGAGTCCATGAGCTAGTGACGTATGGGATATACAATCCTACCAGGAGGGGCAAAGTTTCTCAAACCTCAAAATGCCTATAAATACACCCCTCACCACACCCACAATTCAGTTTTACAAACTTTGCCTCCTATGGAGGTGGTGAAGTAAGTTTGTGCTAAGATTTCTAGGTTGATATGCGCTTCTCAACTTTTTTGAAGCCCGATTCCTCTCAGAGTACAGTGAATGTCAGAGGTATGTGAAGGGAGTATCACCTATTGAATGCAATGTTTTTCCTCACGGGAGATCTATTTCATAGGTTCTCTGTTATCGGTCGTAGAGATTCATCTCCTACCTCTCTTTTCAGATTGACAATATACTCTCATATTCCATTACCTCTACTGATAACCGTTTCAGTACTGGTTTGGCTATCTGCTATATGTGGATGGGTGTCTTTTGGTAAGTATGTTTTCATTACTTAAGACACTCTCAGCTATGGTTTAGCACTTTATGTATTTATATAAAGTTCTAAATATATGTATTGTACTTATATTTGCCATGATTCAGTTTTAAGTATATTTCCTTTTGCAGACTGTCAGTTTCATATCTGGGAAATGCATTTTTTAGGAAAAATGTATTTCTTACCTGGGGTATAGTCTTTTCTTCAATTGACTGTTTTTTAAATTTGCGGGCAGAATTTTGCTCACAAGGGCGCAAAATGCCAAAGTTCATTGCGTCATTCTTGGTGCGAGATTTTTTTGGCGCGAAGTTAAGTTCATTGATGCAAATTCATCATTTGCGGCGTCTTAGTCTATGCCGAGTCCTTCACAATGTTTGTCTGCCATCCCGCCTTCTAATAAACGTAAAAGGTCTTTTAAAACTTCTCATAAAGATGAAATTTCAAATGACTGGCAACATGCTGATTTTTCCTTTTCTGATGGGGATTATCTGGTTCAGAAGATCCTGCCTCAGATATTGACACTGCCAAATCTTCTTATTTATTTAAAATGGAGTATATTCGTTCTTTGGAATAACCATAGGAGGTTTATAAACAGAATTTAAACGTTTACTAGTTTTAATATCAAGAGGACTAGTTTCCTCCATATCCAATGTAATCAACACTTCTTTTAACAGAGGTTTTTCCAGTTCCTGATGCTATTTCTGATATGATTTCTAAGTAATGGAATAGGACTGGTACTTCTTTTATTCCTTCTTCAAGGTTTAAAAAATTGTATCCTTTGCCAGTAGTTGCTTTAGAGTTTTGGGAAAAGATCCCCAAGGTTGATGGGGCTATATCTACTCTTGCTAAATGCACTACTATTCCTACAGAAGATAGTACTTCTTTTAAAGATCCTTTAGATAGGAAACTTGAATCTTATCTAAGGAAAGCCTATTTATATTCAGGTCATCTTCTCAGGCCTGCGATTTCTTTGGCTGATGTTGCAGCGGCTTCAACTTTTTGGTTGGAAACCGTAGCGCAACAAGTATCGGATCATGATTTATCTAGCATTGTTAACTTGATTCAATATGCTAATAATTTTATTTGTGATATCATTTTTGATATCATCAAAATTGATGTTAAATCCATGTCTTTAGCTATTTTAGCTAGAAGAACTTTGTGGCTTAAATCTTGGAATGCTGACATGACTTCTAAGTCAAGATTGCTATCTCTTTCTTTTCAAGGTAATACGTTATTTGGTTCTCAATTGGATTCTATAATTTCAACTGTTACTGGGGGAAGGGAGTTTTTTTGCCTCAGGATAAAAGACCTAAGGGTACATCTAAAGCTCGTACCGTTTTCGTTCCTTTCGACAAAATAAGGAACAGAAACCTAATCCCTCCTCCAAGGAATCTGTTTCCAATTGGAAGCCTTCCTCAAATTGGAATATATCCAAGCCATTTAAGAGATCAAAGCCAGCCCCAAGTCCGCATGAAGGTGCGGCCCTCATTTCAGCTCAGGTGGTAGGGGGCAGATTAAGATTTTTCAAAGATGTTTGGATCAATTCGGTCCATAATCAATGGATTCAGAATATTGTTTCTCAAGGGTACATAATAGGATTCAGAGTAAGACCCTGTGAGAAGATTTTTTCTCTCACGCATTCCTGCAAATCCAGTAAAGGCTCAAGCTTTTCTGAAGTGTGTTTTAGAGTTATCAGGGGTAATCATGCCAGTTCCGTTTCAGGAACAGGGTCTGGGGTTTTATTCAAATCTATTCATTGTCCCAAAGAAAGGAAATTCATTCAGGCCAGTTCTGGATCTAAAAAATTTGAATTGATACATAAGAGTACCAACTTTCAAAATGGTGACTATAAGGACTATTTTGCCTTTTGTTCAGCAAGGGCATTATATGTCCACAATAGACTTACAGAATGCATATCTTCATATTCCGATTCATCCATAATCACTATCAGTTTCTGAGATTCTCTTTTCTAGACAAGCATTACCAATTTGTTGCTCTTCCTTTTGGCCTAGCGACAGCTCCAAGAATCTTTTCAAAGGTTCTCAGTGCCCTACTCTCTGTAATCAGAGAGCGGGGTATTGCGGTGTTTCCTTATTTGGACGATATCTTGGTACTTGCTCAGTCTTTACGTTCAGCAGAATCTCACACGAATCAACTAGTGTTGTTTCTTTGAAAACATGGTTGGAGGATCAATTTACCAAAAAGTTCTTTGATTCTTAAGACAAGGGTAACCTTTTTATGTTTCCAGATAGATTCAGTGTCCATGACTTTGTCCCTAATGGACAAAAGACGTTTGAAATTGGTTGCAGCCTGTCGGGACCTTCAGTCTCAGTCATTCCCTTCAGTAGCTATGTGCATGGAAGTTTTAGGTCTCATGACTGCAGCATTGGACGTGATCCCTTTTGCTCATTTTCATATGAGAGCTCTCCAGCTTTGTATGCTGAACCAATGGTGCAGGGATTATACAAGGATATCACAATTAATATTCTTAAATCCCAATGTTCGACTATCTCTCACTTGGTGGTTAGATCACCATCGTATTGTTCTAGGGGCCTCTTTTGTTCGTTCAACCTGGACTGTGATCACAACAGATGCGAGTCTTTCAGGTTGGGGAGCTGTTTGGGGATCTCTGACAGCATAAGGGGTTTGGAAATCTCAAGAGGCGAGATTACCAATAAATGTTTTGGAACTCTGTGCGATTCTCAGGGCTCTTCAGTTTTGGCCTTTGTTGAAGAGAGAACCGTTCATTTGTTTTCAGACAGACAATATCACAACTGTGGCATATGTCAATCATCAGGGTGGGACTCACAGTCCTCAAGCTATGAAAGTATCTCACATACTTCTTTGGGCGGAATCCAGCACCTGTCTAATTTTCAGTTCATATCCCAGGTGTAGACAATCGAGACGCGGATTATCTCAGCCGTCAGACTTTACTTTCAGGGGAGTGGTCCCTCCATCCAGATGTGTTTTCTCAGGTTGTTCGGATGTGGGGTCTTCCAGAAATAGATCTGATGGCATCTCATCTAAACAAGAAACTTCCCAGGTACCTGTCCAGGTCCAGGGATCCTCAGGCGGAAGCAGTGGATGCGTTGACACTTCCTTGGTGTTATCAACCTGCTTATATTTTCCCGCCTCTAGTTCTTCTTCCAAGAGTGATCTTCAAAATCATCATGGAGCAATTGTTTGTATTGCTGGTGGCTCCAGCATGGCCTCACAGGTTTTGGTATGCAGATCTTGTTCGGATGTCCAGTTGCCAACCTTGGCCACTTCCTTTAAGACCAGACCTTCTGTCTCAAGGTCCGTTTTTCCATCAGGATCTCAAATCATTAAATTTGAAGGTATGGAAATTGAATGCCTAGTGATCAGAGCACGGCTAAAAAAAATTTTGGCTAAGAGGTGACGTTTTCACCTCTTAGCCAATAGCCGTGCGGTAAATCCAGCTCCCATGGGCGACAAGCCGGATTTACCGCACAGCTATTGGCTATAGGTGAAAACGTCACCTCTTAGCCAAAACATTTTTTAGCCGTGGGCTGCTGTAGCAGCTAAAAACGGTGATCGATTGAATCAAATAAAGGAGCTTTCTACATGAAGTATCTTATACTTCATGAATGAAAGTGCCCTTTATTTGTTTCAAAAGTAAATCCTAGCGTTTGTAAAACGCTAGGATTTACTTTCACTTTAAGCGGTTAATTGCAGGCCCTAAGAGAAATCTATTGCCTAAGAGAAATTACACAACTGCAGTATCCAACATGAACTGCACTACTGCACGCTCAATATATACTAAACATTGGCTTGTAAAATTAGCAAAAATTGCAAAATGGTATGGATTGTGCACCAGCGGTGTTTAGCCCTAAATGAAGCCCTCAGATCTTGCACTCTCAAATCTTGATAAAGAAATATAACTTGTTATAAAAGATTGGGAACTTGTAGAAATAAGTAATATTTCTGCACTCTCAGGCAAACCAAGTCCTGAATAAAATTTCACCAGGGCCTTGCTCTTGGGAGGAAGATTGATTTCTGCATTCCAGGGAAAGAGTTGCACCAAACCAAGGGTAGAGTCACGACTCACATCACATTGTGGGCGATAGAAACTAGCCAGAGCTGGAAGCGAGTGGGAAGATCAGGGGCGTAACTAGCTAGTGCTCAGCAGCCTGGGTCTTTCATAAGATACTGGACTGTTGCGAGACTGTCAGCAGGTAGAGCTCCCAAACGGTGACGTGTCTGAAGATGCAGGATATTTGAAGGATCTAATTCTAATTGTCTACCTTGACAATAACACAAGGAAGCTAGGGAATTGAAGGAGACCTCTGTCTAACAAATACCTTGGAACTTTGTAATTGTCTCTTATCTCCATCAAGTCTTTTTTTAACTGTTCTCATTTTATTGATGATTTTAAATGATTGCAGAAAGAAATATATCAGTGTGTTTTTGTTTTAAAAAATGTGTCAAACTAAAGGGGATACTAAAGCAAAAAATACACACTTTAATATGTGTGTATTTTTGCAATAGTTTGTCCATTTAAAAATATTCAAGTGTTCTTTTTTGACACATAAGAATTAGAAAGTTAGCGGTAATTTTTTTTTTTAAATCTTTTCTGTGATTTGTAAATATTAAACAACATAAAAACATTGGAGGATAGAAGTTAACCCCTTAACTACTCGAGACAACGCATAGTTGTCATCCACAAAATGTGTTAACCCAGATGACAACCATGTCATCATCCCGGAGGGCCGCATTCAGAGCTTATTGCGGCCCCCTGCTGCACTTACCCCCAAATACCTGGTGGTCCGATGGGGAATAAAGATATGCCAGTGACATCACCACACCCATAGAAACCAGGAGGTAGAAGGCAGCTCCATAGGATGTAAGGGAGCTGGATGGGGTGTAAGGATTTAAACCCCTAAATCTCAGCTCCCTTAAGTCCTTGAAAACCCCAAGGCCCACCATTTGAAAGGTAATTACCTGTCTTAGGGCATAATCTTAAACTACACAAATATAAAAAATAAAATACAAAATCCCCACTCTGTGTTCTCAGGCTGGGGGTCTCTAGGCTCTTATAACAGGTCATTAAAAAGGACTAGAGACCTCCATGACCCCTTGTTTTTAACACCCAGAAGCCACTTTTTAAAATAAAGCACCTATACAAGTTTTTATAGCCAAGTGATCAGTGTGGTAATAGTTATCACCTGGCATATACATATACCCAAAGGACCTTCTTTTTACATGTACACACTATTTATTACAACATTGTTTATTCCAATTTTAATAAATATAAACATTAGTTTTATACATTTTGTTGAGTTCTCATTTGTCATCATATATACATAAAATAATGTTATGGGTCTGCTGAAAAAAACAATATATAATCTGTATGGGTTTCTCACTGAAAAATTGCCTACAGTGGGGCTAAAATTTGAGTAGCATCTAAAAAACACAATTTATGCTTACCTGATAAACTCTTTTTTTTTTCAGAATGTTGAAAGTCCACAGGGCTTGAAGGAAAGAACAAAGCAGGGTCTATAGAGGTGCAAATAAAAAACTGCCGCAAAAAATAAATAAAATAAGGTGGGGTCTTGTGGACTCTCACCATGCATCATTTTTGAAAGCCCAAGAAGTAGCAACTGATCTAGTGGAATGTGCTGTAATATGTTTTGAAGGAGACTTTCCCACCGTCTGATGTCCTTAGTAGCTTGAAGATAAAACTTTAATGCCCTTACTTCATCAACTTTATGGAGAAGCCTCTCCTTTAGAATTAGAAGGATTAAGGCACAAAGAAGGAACAATAATTTATTTATATTTTCAGAAGAAACAGCAAGGCAGGAAGTCATATTTGGTATGAAGCACAGCTGTGTCCTTGTGAAAAATGAGAAAAGGAGATTCACAAGATACGATTGATAGTCTCTTGGCAGATGATATTGCTAAATGATAAAGGACTTTCCAGGACAAGAACCTAAAGGGACATTGTACACTAGATTTTTCTTTGCATAAATGTTTTGTAGATGATCCATTTATATAGCCCATCTTGGAGTGTTTTTGTAAAAAATTTATAGTTTTGCTTATTTTTAATAAACTGAATTTCAGGACTCCTAATTAAGCCCCAATGTTTTAGATGTATACTGATGTCTACAGATTCCTGCTTGCTCCTGTTTGTCCAATGGGTCTTTTCATATGCAGCGGAGGGGTCTGCTCATGCTGTTTTCTTAGCCCATTTCAGTAGGTATCCTAGCCTAACCTTATCAAAAGTGCTAAATTGGGAGCATCTAAGTAAGTTTTAAAAGGTTTTATACTGGATTGTTACATCAGTGTCTGTTCATGTTCTTTTTTATAGTAGTGTATATTACATACAGTTATATGAAAATTGGTGTATACTGTCAATTTAATATCTATGCAATGCAAAGGTTCAAAGGGAGGACCCTGTAAAACCGAAAGTACTAGATTTAAATTTCATGGAGGAGAAATGGGTCTTAGAATCGGTCAAAGTCTCACTAATGCCTGAACCATGAAGCCCACTACCTCCATGCACTAAGCCACAGCTGTAGTATCAGTATGATGGAGAGAAGAACATGCTTTCTGATGTTTTCGCTGTGAGAGTGTGTTAAAGAAAGGTGCATGGCCTCTGAGTCTATATAGACTCCCAAAAAAGACACCTTGGTAGATGGAGTTAAAAAAACTTAAAAAGCTTTGGAACATTTATCCTCCATCCATGATCCTGTAGAAAGGATAGAAGACTTTGAGTGTGAGATAACACTTGAGACAGGGAAGTAGCCTGAACCAAAATGTTGCCCAGGTAAGGAGCAACTGATATGCCCCAGGCTTTGATTACAGACAACAATGCTCCCAACACCTTTGTGAAAATTTGGGGTGCTGTGGCAAGACAAAATGGAAGGGATATGAAATTATGCATCCTTTTGGTCTATTGTGGACATAAACTGACCCTGTTGGATCAGGGGTAAAATTGTGTGAATTGTCTCTATTTTGAAAGTGGGTACCCATAGAAACTTGTTTAAAGTTTTCAAATCATATATGGGAAAGTTCCTTCTTTCTTGGGAGCAATAAAGAGGTTGGAGTAAAAGCCCTGTCTCTTCTGAAACCTGCAAAATGACTCCCATCATCTCGAGATCATGAACACATTGAATGAAGGCAGCCACCTTCAAAGGATTCTTGGGGAAGAAGTCATCCTCGAGGAGGACTGGATTAGAAACTGATCCTGTAACCCTGGGATATGATGTTTAAAACCAAAGGGTTCTGCACTGAGTGAGACCAGGTCTCCCGAAAAAACTCAATTTACCCCCTACCAGAACAAAGTCTGGCTCGGAGTCTGCACCTTCATGCAGATTTAGCATTGGAGTTGGATGTTTTGTTCTGCTTAGCGTTGGCCTAGGAGGATCCTAGTTTCCAAGTAGGCTTGAATATTCCATCTTTTGGGTAGAGGAAGACTTCTGATCTTTACAGGAACAAAACCAATTTCCTGATCTATTCTTTCCTCTAGATTTCTTATCCTGAGCGAGGAAAGCCTTTTCTACAGTAACAGTTGAGATAATTGAATCCAAACCAGTCAAACATCAGAGTCAGATATAGCAATATATTCTTTGGCACCCTGTTCACTGACCAAGAATTTAACCACAAGGCACTTGTAAGGATGGCAAATGACATATTCTTGATATTCATTTGGATAATGTCCATGACTGCATCACAAATTAAAGAGTTAAGTGCCTTAAAGGGACAGTCTAGGCCAAAAAAAAAACTTTCATGATTCAGATAGAGCATGTAATTTTAAACAATTTTCCAATTTACTTTTATCACCAATTTTGCTTTGTTCTCTTGGTATTCTTAGTTGAAAGCTTAACCTAGGAGGTTTATATGCTAATTTCTTAGACCTTGAAGGCCACCTCTTTTCAGAATGCATTTTAACTGTTTTTCCCCACTAGAGGGTGTTAGTTCATGTATTTCATATAGATAACACTGTGCTCGTGCACGTGAAGTTATCTGGGAGCAGGCACTGATTGGATAAACTGCAAGTCTGTAAAAAGAATTGAAATATAGGGGCAGTTTGCAGAGGCTTAGATACAAGATAATCACAGAGGTTAAAAGTATATTAATATAACTGTGTTGGTTATGCAAAACTGGGCAATGGGTAATAAAGGGATTATCCATCTGTTAAAACAATAAAAATTATGGTGTAGATTGTCCCTTTAATACAGTTTTGTAGATCCTCTCCAGATTTTGGATTAGCAGCCAACTGAGATAAATAGTCACACCATAAAGCTGCAGCACCAGTAACTGCTGGCATGAAAATGTTTCCTGTTTGAAAGGAATATTTTGTTAAGTAAAGACTCCAACTTGGGATCCATTGCATCATTGAAAGAGGTACTATCCTCTAAAGTAATTGTGGAATGCTTAGCTCCTTCAACCTTGGGAATAGTTTGCCATAATTCCAAATTTTGTTTTGGTAAAGGATACATCTTTTTAAATCTGGAAGATGGAGCAAAAGACATTCCAGGTTTCCATTGCTTATTAATGATCTCAGTGACCAAACCTGGACCTTTACAAACTTCTGGAGTCTTTGGAGACATTTAATAGATTAACAGACTTGTGTTCAGATGGTTTAACATCAGATAGCCCCAGAGTCTTACATACTTCATCAGCAAAAAATAGGAAAACCTGTAAAGACAAATGAGAGAGGCGCCTCATGGGACAAGTATCGTCTAAACAACCCAGTTGGAGAAACAACAGACAGGTCCCACAACTTCAGGGTACTCACAAAGGTAGCGGTACAGACGTGTACCAAAGCAGGCAGGACGGAACCTAAAGTCGCCCGTCAGACAAGCGTGGACTCGGACAACCAACCAGATGGCACTCCAAGGACAGCGTTAGAGTGGAAACCAGCAGAGGAGCCAATGGGCAAAGCGGAATTACGGCAGGGGAACTGTCCAGACAGCAGACCGGACAAATCGCCAATGGCAAACAGGAAAGCAGTCAGGCAGGTGTGAGATACTCAAAAAGATTTATTGAGTATAAAACAGATAAAAACTTGCGTACAGCAACGTGTTTCTTGACAGTATAGTCGTTTCATCAGGCTGATACTAATACAAGAAATACCTGCTCTATTTAACACACACCTGGGCCAATCACAATACTCCTGCCCTTCACACACTTCCACCAATAGTGACCATTGTACAATTAGCGTAATATGTGAAACACCTTATTGGGGAGTGTCTCAGGGGCTAGAGCAGTGGATGGACATTAAAAGCTAAAATTTATATCATAGATATAACAGTGTAAAACAAATAAACATGTCTAAATAATTATAAAAGTGACATTACCCGCTAATATGAAATAAGTATTAATAATAAAAACATAAATGCACTCCTTAAAACTATTCATATTCTTGGATACATATAATAATCAATTGGTAATTTGATATATATAAGTACAAAAAGGTCAGAATAATGGATGTGAAAAATATAATTTGAATGCATATAACAAAAACATATAACCATATAAAATAATTTATAATAAATCATATTGTACAATATATAGGAGTATAATAAAGAGTAAAATACATAAAAATACATAAAATCACATAAAAAGGGAGATTGAGGGCCCTAAACCTATCAAGGATGCCAATAATGTACTAGAATAAATCATATTGGACCTAATAGTATAAAGGGATGAGTGTCATATAAAGGAAACTCGTGGGCCCTCAAAATATCGAGGATGCCAGTGATAATAGGGGATAATCTCTTAACGCTGGCAAATATTAAAGCTGCAATTAAAAACAAATGTCAAACTTAAAATATCGATTCCCTGAGATTCTATGTATATACAAAGGTTACTAGGTCATCTAGTAGGGTTAGTTAATAGTCAGGATTACTACTACTAATACTAACACTACTATGAGTAACCACATAAATAAAATCAATGCTAAAATATAGTAAATTGTACCTAACATAAAAACTCTCAGGTTGAGGCACGAGAAGCCAAGTGAGACTAATGAAAGGCTGCTAGATCAACACACAGGTTGAGTCCATCTGGATGCATACATTTTAAAACATGGATCCAATAAGTTTCTCTCTGTCTTAATCTAAAGTATCGATTGTATAAATGAGATTTAGGTATATGCTCTATGGGGGTCACAGAAAAACAATTTGTGTCGCCGTTATGCACGTTGTTACAGTGCCTGGAAACACTATGGTTCTTGTAATTGTTCTTTATATTGCGCTTGTGTTCAGACCACCTAGTGCTAAAACGCCTAGAGGTACGCCCCACATATTGAACACCACACAAACATGTAAGTAGATATACAACATAGTCTGAAGCACAAGAAACATAACCAATGATAGAATAAGATCTATTAGTAATATTGGATCGGAAAGTTTTTTGTTTGTTGTCAATAAAATGACACATCTTACATCTGCTGGCTCTACATCTATATGAACCAGAAGGTAATACGTTCAACATAGATTTAGTAGGAATAGGTTGCCTCTTATGTTTAACTATCTTACTAGGTGCTAGCAGAGTCTTTAATGTAGGGGCTCTCCTGTAGACAACCTTAGGTCTGTTGCCTATCAGCTTACCCAAAATAGGATCCTTGGTCAGAATATCCCAATGTTTATCCAGAACATTTCTAATTAATTCATGATTGGAATTATATTGTGTTATGAATAGAGGGAATTCATTTATATTATTATTAGTTTTTTGTCCCAAATGTTTGGTTGAATTGATAAAATATCTATTCCTGTCATCAGATCTAGCCCTTCTATATCCTTTTTCAATAATACTAAGTGGGTAATTTTTCTCCAAAAAACGTTCTCTCAAAGTCAAACTTTGAGAGTCAAAATCAGAGAGAGTACTACAGTTGTGGCTGATACGCTTAAACTGACCATACGGTACGTTTTTTTTCCAAGCATGATAGTGACAGCTTTTAAAATCCAGATAACTATTACAATCAACTGTCTTGAAATAGGTGGTGCTAGTCACCTTACCTTCAGTGAAACATAGATTAAGATCCAAATAGACAATTGATTTCTTATTGATAGAGCTTGTGAAGACCAGACCCCTATCGTTGGAGTTCAAATGTTCTACAAAAGAAATGGCCGAAGACTGTTCCCCTCTCCAAATGAAGATAAGGTCATCAATGTATCTGCCATAGAATACCAGGCTCACCCCAAAGCATGAGTCATATATATAATTTTGTTCAAAATGGCCCATGTATAGATTAGCATAGCTAGGGGCGAACCTGGTACCCATGGCAGTTCCCTTAGTTTGGAGAAAAAATTCATCCTGAAACACAAAGTAATTATGCTTCAGGATAAAAGAAATTAGCTGTAACAAGAATTCTCTTTTATTGCCAGATAGATAGAAATTCTGCTCAAGATATTCAGACACTGCCTCCAAACCCAGATCATGGGGAATATTGGAGTAGAGTGCCTGAACATCACAAGTAATCCATAACATGTCTGATGTAATGCTATATGGCTCTAGTTTGTTCAAAAGATCGGTGGAATCTCGAATATAAGATTCGAGACCCAGTACATATTTCTGCAAAAAATGGTCTACATATGAGTATACATTATCAGTCAGGCTTCCTATCCCCGCTATAATGGGTCGACCTGGTGGACATGTAGAATTCTTATGTATGTTTGGCAGATGGTAGTAGAATGCCTGATTAGGTTCATTTGGGACCAAAAAATCTTTTTCTTTTTTCAAGAGTATGCCTTCTTTGTAAGCAGATTCAACAATATCTTTTAGAATTGCTTTAAAACTCACAGTAGGGTCAGAGTCAAGTTTCATATAATAATTGACATCAAGCAGAATTTTTCTAGCCTCCACTAAATAATCATCTAAATCTTGGAAGTCAACCCCTCCGCCTTTATCGGCCTGCCTTATAACAATAGATTTAGGGCTCCATGTACTAAGCCGTCAATTCATCCGTCATTTTAGACGCGGATAAACTCGCCGTTACTCGCCGCGGGCGAAATGGTGTCCGCTGTCACTATGTACTAATAATCCCCCAATAAATAGACAAGTCTAGCCCGCCGCGAGCAGTGGCGGATTATTGATAAATTTGACGTCTCGCTCGCCGCGACTAAGCTGATGTACTTTTAACTTTCAGTTGAATTGTCTGGCCAATTATTAACACGTGACATGCAAGGTGTCACGAACATCATAGTAGTCGCGGGAATAGAATTTTGCTCCTATAAAAGTTCAACTTATCTAAACAACTTTATTATTGTTCTAAATTTTTTGAAGAGTGATAACAGAGCGTTATTTTTGTAATATTTATTTACAATTTGGATATGGCTTCATCTGGATCTGATAATATATAAATATTAATATAAAAATAATTATAAAGATTGACAACTATACAATACAAATTTAAAATATAGATTACTCTTTAATTACAGTCGACAAATTTGGCGCAATTTATGTACATGGAAATGAGAGACAAATTAGACGCCAGTTATGCTGTACAATGCTGATATTACTGCCTTTTATATATGTCTAGACTGGCGTCTAGATTGACTTTCCTATTGTTTTGTACCTTGCCCGCCACCTAAAAGGTGGCGAGGCAAAAATAACGAGGTGGGAGCGGAAATTGTAGCGAGCGGACAAATAGATTTTTTAGTACATTCGTTTTTGGCGAGTTGGTGGTCAAATGTGTCTAATTACAGTGAAAAATGGAGAGGTAGCGAGGTTTGGCGGATAAGTACGCTCGCAATTTTAAAGATGCGAGTTTGAACATAGTTGAAGACTTTGTACATATCAGTTTGCGAGTTTTGACGCGAGATTTGTTGCGGGTAGCTCGCTGACTGCTTAGTACATGGAGCCCTTATTGCTTTTAAGACTTGCCAAAGCTCTTTTCTCATTAGAAAAAAGATTGTTTTGTCCATTGATTTTTTTAGAGATTTTGTCAAAATCATCACTAACAAGTTGCCTGAAAATTTCAATGTGGGCATTGTTTTTCAGTTAAGGCACAAAATTGGATTTGTTCTTAAAATTGGTATGTATATACCCCTCACATAATTGGTCAATCAAGGTATCAGGCTCAAAAGTAGGAACCATTTCCTGACTGAGTCTGGCCCCCATAGAGTCTGTCAAAATGGGCATCAGTGTACTATTCCTAAGTGTCTTTTCAGCAAAGTATGTTTGCATCGACAATTTTTGAGTAAAATGGTTCAAATCAACAAAAAGTGAGAACACATTGTGCTTATTGGTACGACTAAAAGAGAGGCCTTTCCCTAACACCCGTATTTCATCGTCTGATAAAATGTGTGACGACAGATTAAATATGCCATTACTCAGGGTCTGTAATCTTGCCTCTTTGAGGGCTGTGCTACGTCCTCTGAACCCTCATTTCCGTGAGGTCTTTTCCCTTTTGGGGGGGCAGTGAGGGAGATCAAAGGTTCTAGGTAACTGGTGATCGTTTTTTGTTTCCACGACGATTGTCTGGGGCCTGACCCTAAAAAATGATTGGGAGAGTCGGTGTTGGGGGTGTTAGCTTGGTTCACGTTATGATGGTAAGGACTCAAATTGGTACTAGGGCCAAAATTATGACCAGCAGGGTGTGGACTCATGTCAGTATTCGTTGTTGGTCTATTGGATGTAGTCTCATGACTACTCACAGGGGCCCCTCTATTTCGCGAGGGACCCTGGTCTCTATAAAAATTACCCCTAGGGTATCCATGGCCATGGTTATATGATGAAGGATTTGATGTATAATCATAAAGAGAGTTACCTTGTGTTTGGTGATGATTTCTAGGGGCACGATTGGATACAGGTGTTTTTGTGTCATATCTAGGATAATGAGAAGCATTATAGTGCTGTTCATAGTTCCCACTTCTACCTTCCTTGAGGTCCCTATGATCAGATCTAGACCTATAATTTGGGCTATTATAACTGAATTGGTGCCCTCTGTTATATTCCCCTTGGTGTCTATAAGAACTCTGATCAGGGCCATTTGGCAAATTTTCATTACCTCTATGCCAATAGTCATTGCTATTGTGAGAATAATGGTTCTGACCATTGTCTCTCATCCACTGGTCATTTTTGTTAATAGACTGATTATTGTTCTAGGTACTAGTATTATGTCTATTTTTATTTTTGTTTTTATTTTTGGAATAGTGTACCAGAGTCCACTCATTAGCAGGGCCATTTGTTGGCTCCCCCGCAGGTGGCTGTTGGTCATCACTCTGTTGAGGAATAACATTCAGTTGAGGGTCTAATATACCCCTTGAATGGGAACTAGGTATATTAGGTCTCTTATTTTTATGATATGTGTGTATCTGACCTTTTTGGTAATCTTCCTCATCCCTAATAAGTTTATGGTTTTTAACCACAATTAACCCCTTAAGGACCAGCGACGTACCCTGTATGTCACTGGCCTTTTTTGGGACTTGATTGTTTTATAGTGTGGTCTTGCCACCAGCGTTGAGACTGCTCTATTCCACAAAGCCTGCTGGTGGGAGGGCATTGATAGCGTGTTCTTGCTAGACTTGTGCTATTATGTCCTGAAAAAACCCTTAACGACCAGTGACATACAGGGTACATTGTGGTCATTAAGGGGTTAATTCCTTTTGATAAACATCTGTTTTCTGTAACACCATAGTATTTAATTCGTCATAGAGATTAGAAGTTTTAAATTTCTCTAAACTCTTTTGAATAGAGTCTATTTCTTTGGAAGATTGTTCGACTAGAGTTTTCCTGTGGGCAATTAGGATCTTCAAAAGTGTAATAGAGCATGTGGTTAGTGCTTGGTCCCATTGGGAATTAACAGTAGGATCATCCTTAAATGAGCAACGTTTGAAAATCCTAAGTCCACGGGTATCTGTTCTTTATCAATATATTTCTGCAACATTTCTGCATCTAACCAATGCCTACATTCGACATTGATTGACTCTTCTAGCCTTGCAAAAAGTGCATGAATGGACAAATTTTCAATAGAATAATCAGGGTTAGTTATAATTCAGTGTGCGAGACAAGCAGCAATCTCTTGTTATTCCTTTCGCTCACTGAAAGCATTGTGTGTGATTAAACCAATATCAAGTGACAATTCTAAAAACTAAAATAACAAAAAAGTGACTTGCTACAGATAAAGTTCAATTATTAATGTTTAGCAGTCGAAAGTATATACCAAAATATTGGGAGTAATGGGTACACAATAGTGCTTATAACAATTCGGATCAACCACTATAAAAATATATATATATTCAGCGTGAGTGACAACTGCATAAAAAAACAGATATTTAGCCGTAATAAAGAGCCTAAAGATCTAAGTGTAAACCCCTATAAGGTAAAAATCAAATAAAACACCCTGTAGAAAGAAAAAAGTTAGTAAATTCAGATTAGTGATGGTGAACAAATAGTGTAACTTAATAAGGTGATAAATATTAAATACAACCTTGAATGTTAAAGACACATAATCAAAATCAAATGCAGCAAAAACTTCGGCGGCCGTAGCCTATGAGGATAACTGATAGGTAAGAGCAACAAGTCTCTGTAGAAGTGCGCAAATGATAGCAGAGTCTAGGAGTAAACGGAATCACAACGGATCAGGCAGCACTCTTGTAGGCGGTAGGTGGACATAGGAAAACCTGTAAAGACAGATGAGAGAGGCGCCTCATGGGACAAATATCGTCTAAACAACCCAGTTGGAGAAACAACAGACAGGTCCCACAACTTCAGGGTACTCACAAAGGTAGCGGTACAGACGTGTACCAAAGCAGGCAGGACGGAACCTAAAGTCGCCCGTCAGACAAGCGTGGACTCGGACAACCAACCAGAGGGCACTCCAAGGACAGCGTCAGAGTGGAAACCAGAAGAGGAGCCAATCGGCAATGCGGAATTACAGCAATAGAATCACCAGGGGAACCGTCCAGACAGCAGACCGGACAAATCGCCAACGGCAAACAGAAAAGCAGTCAGGCAGGTGTGAGATACTCAAAAAGATTTATTGAGTATAAAACAGATAAAAACATGCATACAGCAACGCGTTTCTCGACAGTATAGTCGTTTCATCAGGCTGATACTAATACAAGAAATACCTGCTCTATTTAACACACACCTGGGCCAATCACAATGCTCCTGCCCTTCACACACCTCCACCAATAGTGACCATTGTACAATTAGCGTAATATGTGAAACACCTTATTGGGGAGTGTCTCAGGGGCTAGAGCAGTGGATGGACATTAAAAGCTAAAATTTCTATCATAGATATAACAGTGTAAAACAAATAAACATGTCTAAATAATTATAAAAGTGACATTACCCGCTAATATGAAATAAGTATTAATAATAAAAACATAAATGCACTCCTTAAAACTATTCATAAAAATATTCTTGGATACATATAATAATCAATTGGTAATTTGATATATATAAATACAAAAAGGTCAGAATAATGGAATGCGAAAAATATAATTTGAATGCATATAACAAAAACATATAACCATATCAAATAATTTATAATAAATCATATTGTGCAATATATAGGAGTATAATAAAGAGTAAAATACATAAAAATACATAAAATCACATAAAAAGGGAGATTGAGGGCCCTAAACCTATCAAGGATGCCAATAATGTACTAGAATAAATCATATTGGACCTAATAGTATAAAGGGATGAGTGTCATATAAAGGAAACTCATGGGCCCTCAAAATATCGAGGATGCCAGTGATAATAGGGGATAATCTCTTAACGCTGGCAAATATTAAAGCTGCAATTAAAAACAAATGTCAAACTTAAAATATCGATTCCCTGAGATTCTATGCATATACAAAGGTTACTAGGTCATCTAGTAGGGTTAGTTAATAGTCAGGAGTACTACTACTAATACTAACACTACTATGAGTAACCACATAAATAAAATCAATGCTAAAATATAGTAAATTGTACCTAACATAAAAACTCTCAGGTTGAGGCACGAGAAGTCAAGTCAGACTAATGAAAGGCTGCTAGATCAACACACAGGTTGAATCCATCTGGATGCATACATTTTAAAACATGGATCCAATAAGTTTCTCTCTGTCTTAATCTAAAGTATCGATTGTATAAATGAGATTTAGGTATATGCTCTATGGGGGTCACAGAAAAACAATTTGTGTCGCCGTTATGCACGTTGTTACAGTGCCTGGAGACACTATGGTTCTTGTAATTGTTCTTCATATTGCGCTTGTGTTCAGACCACCTAGTGCTAAAACGCCTACAGGTACGCCCCACATATTGAACACCACACAAACATGTAAGTAGATATACAACATAGTCTAAAGCACAAGAAACATAACCAATGATAGAATAAGATCTATTAGTAATATTGGATTGGAAAGTTTTTTGTTTGTTGTCAATAAAATGACACATCTTACATCTGCTGGCTCTACATCTATATGAAACAGAAGGTAATACGTTCAACATAGATTTAGTAGGAATAGGTTGCCTCTTATGTTTAACTATCTTACTAGGTGCTAGCAGAGTCTTTAATGTAGGGGCTCTCCTGTAGACAACCTTAGGTTTGTTGCCTATCAGCTTACCCAAAATAGGATCCTTGGTCAGAATATCCCAATGTTTATCCAGAACATTTCTAATTAATTCATGATTGGAATTATATTGTGTTATGAATAGAGGGAATTCATTTATATTATTATTAGTTTTTTGTCCCAAATGTTTGGTTGAATTGATAAAATACCTATTCCTGTCATCAGATCTAGCCCTTCTATATCCTTTTTCAATAATACTAAGTGGGTAATTTTTCTCCAAAAAACTTTCTCTCAAAGTGAAACTTTGAGAGTCAAAATCATAGAGAGTACTACAGTTGCGGCGGATACGCTTAAACTGACCATACGGTACGTTTTGTTTCCAAGCATGATAGTGACAGCTTTTAAAATCCAGATAACTATTACAATCAACTGTCTTGAAATAGGTGGTGCTAGTCACCTTACCTTCAGTGAAACATAGATTAAGATCCAAATAGACAATTGATTTCTTATTGATAGAGCTTGTGAAGACCAGACCCCTATAAGGTCATCAATGTATCTGCCATAGAATACCAGGCTCGCCCCAAAGCGTGAGTCATATATATAATTTTGTTCAAAATGGCCCATGTATAGATTAGCATAGCTAGGGGCGAACCTGGTACCCATGGCAGTTCCCTTAGTTTGGAGAAAAAATTCATCCTGAAACACAAAGTAATTATGCTTCAGGATAAAAGAAATTAGCTGTAACAAGAATTCTCTTTGATTGCCAGATAGATAGAAATCCTGCTCAAGATATTCAGACACTGCCTCCAAACCCAGATCATGGGGAATATTGGAGTAGAGTGCCTGAACATCACAAGTAATCCATAACATGTCTGATGTAATGCTATATGGCTCTAGTTTGTTCAAAAGATCGGTGGAATCTCTAATATAAGATTCGAGACCCAGTACATATTTCTGCAAAAAATGGTCTACATATGAGGATACATTATCAGTCAGGCTTCCTATCCCCGCTATAATGGGTCGACCTGGTGGACATGTAGAATTCTTATGTATCTTTGGCAGATGGTAGTAGAATGCCTGATTAGGTTCATTTGGGACCAAAAAATCTTTTTATTTTTTTAAGAGTATGCCTTCTTTGTAAGCAGATTCAACAATATCTTTTAGAATTGCTTTAAAACTCACAGTAGGGTCAGAGTCAAGTTTTATATAATAATTGACATCAAACAGAATTTTTCTAGCCTCCACTAAATAATCATCTAAATCTTGGAGAACAACCCCTCCGCCTTTATCGGCCTGCCTTATAACAATAGATTTATTGCTTTTAAGACTTGCCAAAGCTCTTTTCTCATTAGGAAAAAGATTGTTTTGTCCATTGATTTTTTTTTAGAGATTTTGTCAAAATCATCACTAACAAGTTGCCTGAAAATTTCAATGTGGGCATTGTTTTTCAGTTGAGGCACAAAATTGGATTTGTTCTTAAAATTGGTATGTATATACCCCTCATATAATTGGTCAATCAAGGTATCAGGCTCAAAAGTAGGAACCATTTCCTGACTGAGTCTGGCCCCCATAGAGTCTGTCAAAATGGGCATCAGTGTACTATTCCTAAGTGTCTTTTCAGCAAAGTATTTTTGCATCGACAATTTTTGAGTAAAATGGTTAAAATCAACAAAAAGTGAGAACACATTGTGCTTATTGGTACGACTAAAAGAGAGGCCTTTCCCTAACACCCGTATTTCATCGTCTGATAAAATGTATGACGACAGATTAAATATGCCATTACTCAGGGTCTGTAATCTTGCCTCTTTGAGGGCTGTGCTACGTCCTCTGCACTCTCGTTTCCGTGAGTTCTTTTCCCTTTTGGGGGGGCAGTGAGGGAGATCACAGGCTCTAGGTAACTGGCGATCGTTTTTTGTTTCCACGACTATTGTCTGGGGCCTGACCCTAAAAAATGATTGGGAGAGTCGGTGTTGGGGGTGTTAGCTTGGTTCTCGTTATGATGGTAAGGACTCAAATTGGTACTAGGGCCAAAATTATGACCTGCAGGGTGTGGACTCATGTCAGTATTCGTTGTAGGTCTATTGGATGTAGTCTCATGACTACTCACAGGGGCCCCTCTATTTCGCGAGGGACCCTGGTCTCTATAAAAATTACCCCTAGGGTATCCATGGCCATGGTTATATGATGAAGGATTTGATGTATAATCATAAACAGAGTTACCTTGTGTTTGGTGATGATTTCTAGCGGCACGATAGGATACAGGTCTTTCTGTGTCATATCTAGGATAATGAGAACCATTATAGTGCTGTTCATAGTTCCCACTTCTACCTTCCTTGAGGTCCCTATGATCAGATCTAGACCTGTAATTCGGGCTACTATAACTGAATTGGTGCCCTCTGTTATATTCCCCTTGGTGTCTATAAGAACTGTGATCAGGGCCATTTGGCAAATTATCATTACCTCTATGCCAATAGTCATTGCTATTGTGAGAATAATGTTTCTGACCATTGCCTCTCATCCACTGGTCATTTTTGTTAAAAGACTGATTATTGTTCAAGGTACTAGTATTATGTCTATTTTTATTTTTATTTTTGTTTTTATTTTTGGAATAGTGTACCGTAGTCCACTCATTAGCAGGGCCATTTGTTGGCTCCCCCGCAGGTGGCTGTTGGTCATCACTCTGTTGAGGAATAACATTCAGTTGATGGTCTAATATACCCCTTGAATGGGAACTAGGTATATTAGGTCTCTTATATTTATGATATGTATGTATCTGACCTTTTTGGTAATCTTCCTCATCCCTAATAAGTTTACGTTTTTTAACCGCCATTAATTCCTTTTGATAAACATCTGTTTTCTGTAAGACCATAGTATTTAATTCGTCATAGAGATTAGAAGTTTTAAATTTCTCTAAACTCTTTTGAATAGAGTCTATTTCTTTGGAAGATTGTTCGACTAGAGTTTTCCTGTGGGCAATTAGGATCTTCAAAAGTGTAATAGAGCATGTGGTTAGTGCTTGGTCCCATTGGGAATTAACAGTAGGATCATCCTTAAATGAGCAACTTTTGAAAATCCTAAGTCCACGAGGTACTATCCTCTAAAGTAATTGTGGAATGCTTAGCTCCTTCAACCTTGGGAATAGATTGCCATAATTCCAAATTTTGTTTTGGTAAAGGATACATCTTTTTAAATCTGGAAGATGGAGCAAAAGACATTCCAGGTTTCCATTGCTTATTAATGATCTCAGTGACCAAAACTGGACCTTGACAAACTTCTGGAGTCTTTGGAGACATTTAATAGATTAACAGACTTGTGTTCAGATGGTTTAACATCAGATATCCCCAGAGTCTTACGTACTTCATCAGCAAAAAATGAATATGTTCCACTTTAAACCTAAAAGAGGAATCTACCTCTAATTCAGGGACTGTAACTTGATCCTCTGAAGACATTCCCCCCTCTAATGTTATATCAGAGCCATCAGAATCAGATTCCTGAAGTATTTCATGTATCTGACCATGAGACGGAGGAACCTGCATATGCAGAATATGTAGCTAAATCACCAATGCGCTTACACTTACTTGATCTAGGAATTGTTGACAGAAGCTCTTCCATAGCATATATTATTCTAAAAAAAATTTGGGAAAAAAAGCTGTGGAAGCCCCTTGAGTAATATATATAGGAGAATGGCAGACATTTTTAGTAGGAACAATTGCTGCAGGCTGATTTAGAAGCATGAATACATAGCTGATTAACTTAGCAAAGTAAACACAGAAAATTGATAGTGGTAGGATCAATAGATCTACCATCTAAAATGTCTGATACAGTAAAATGAGAAGAAAAAGCTAAAATAATCTGCAGTGCTTCCCTGCCTTAAGAAAATGGTGATCGCTATTGACAGGCAGAAAGAGCGCCAAATTGAGGTGGAAAAACCGGCAACATCACTTTAAATATATTGTGAAAAGAGACTTCTGATTTCCAATAAAAAGTTTTCCCCAAAAAAATAAATACAGGATATTTGTATGCAGTATTATTAAAAAAAAACAGAAATAAAAATCAGAAAAAACAGCTAAAGGCTAAACTGGCAAGTATTTAGTGTGAACCCCGCCCTCCCCTTACACTTGAGCAATAGCAATGACATTAATTAGGGTTCCATTCCATTTAGGTTTACCAGAGTCAGGTTCCTGCTAACACCTGTATTTGTCCTACTATTTCATGTCAAACTGACTGCTGTGAAAAAAGTCTATTACACCAGGTTTTTGCAAAACATGCTTGAGCATTGCATATACATGTGGTATGAGTTTAATTAATTGAAAGCTTGCTAAAAAGGAGGGATAGGCAAGGTGTCTGTACACGGATACTGGTGTCCGTGACTAGCCCTTGCAGTCTCTGCCACAACCTTAGTATATCTTTTCTTTCTGATTAAGTAATAGGAATTAAAAAAAATATGCAGTGTGAATAAAGTTAGTGGCTTGTCAAGAGACTGCTAGCGATATTGGGTGATAAGTTATGGAATAAATAAAACCTGAGGGAAATACTGGATGTGTATCTGTATAATAACACCCAGCTCTATACAAAGAGAGTAGTGACACTGTCACGTGCGTATAGCCAGGCAAGGGCTGGTTATAGGGTCAGTGGTATTTGCATCAGTATAATAACACCCAGCACTATATAATGACACAGTAGTGACACTGGCACATGGGTATAGCCAGAGGAGGGCTGTTTATAGGATCAGTGGTATCTGCATCAGTATAATAACACCAAGCACTATAAAATAATCTTTTTAATTTCAAATGTACCTTGGTGTCCTTCACTAAGGTCTGTACTTTGGAAAATGTCCGCCACAGCCTTTGTCAGTGCCTTTTCCTGCTAATAAGACCAATTTTCAATCACATCATTCAATTCAAAATGCCAAAGATCACAGAATTTGACAGACATAAAATCATACTTTTGCATCAGCAAGGCCACTCTCAAAGGAAAATCAACAAACAAACTGGATACTAAAAATGTGGTATTCAAGCGGTTATAAAGAAGTTTGAAGAATCAGGAGAGGGACGAAAAAGGACTGGAAGGCCAGGAAAACTTTCAAAATCTGATGAGAAGTTTCTCAGAGTTTTTTCTTTGAGAGACTAGAAGTCCAGCAAGGACCTGGCTCAGCATCTCACAGCTTCATTGGGAGGCCAAGCTGACCCGTCTACAGTCTGAAGAAGCTTGATCAGGAATGGTCTTTGTGGAACGGTAGCAGCCAAGAAACCACTTTTTCAGAAGGGAAACAAGGTGAAAAGGCTAAGATATGCTAAAGCTCAAAAAGTTTGGAATGAAGATCAATAGAAAAGAGTATTCTGGAGTGACAAATCCAAGTTTTAAATTTTTGGGTCTAATCGTCAATGATATGTGAGAAGAAGCGCTGGAGGGAGATGTAAAAATTAGTGCTTGCGGCCTTCAGTGAAACATGGTGGAGGGGCTGTCCTGGTTTGGGACTGCATTTCTCCTAGTGTTGTTGGCGATATTGTCCAAATTGATAGGATTATGAATGCTGAAAAGTACAGACAGGTTTTAATTCATCATGCCATTCCTTCTGGAAAGCACCGCATTGGGAAAGGTTTTATTTTTCAGCATAACAATCCCAAGCACACTGCTATTGCAGTGAAATCATATTCAGAGAGAAAAACAGATGATAAAACACTGACAGTCCTAGACTGGCCTCCACAGAGTCCAGACCTGAATATTATAGAGGAAGTATGGGATCACTTGGACAGAGAAATAAATAAAAGACAACCTAAATCTAAAGAAGAACTCTGGGAAGTGCTGAAAGAAGCCTGCTATAATATACCAGAAAATTACTTCAGAAAACTTCAGGACAGTCTCCCCAAATGAGTTCAAGATGTACTTAGTGCCAAGGGAGGTCACACTAAATACTGACTTTTGCCATTTTGTGTTTTTTTATATTTTGTGTACATATTTTCTGTATTTTCTGTTGTATCTTAACATAGGGACCACAAAATAAATATGGATGGTAATTAAACTTTGCTAAAACAACAAACCTAATAGTGGCCTAAGACATTTGCACAGTACTGTGTATGGGTCTCTCCCCTATTGGAACAAAGTGCTCAACTCCTGAACGATGCTGATAACTTCATTTCTGCACTGTCTTCCGTGTTTGGGACCCCTCATCGCACTTCTGCTGCAGAATACTCTCTCTTGGATCTCCAGCAGATAATAGATCTGTGGCACAATATGCCATTGAGTTTCGCACTTTGGTACATGAGAGAAGTTGGGATTGCAGTGCTCTCAGGGCGGCCTTCCGGATGGTGGTACATGAACGCATCAAGGATGAGCTCACTTATTGTGATGTTCCATCTACCCTGGATGAATTTATTGAGCTTTGTATCAGTCTTGATTCTCGTTTTCAGGAGCAACAAGCTGAGAGAGAGAACTCGCAGAGTCCTGCCTTCTTGTCCACCTACCCGTCCACCTACTAGACTGTCCTCTACCCCTCCTGCACCTTCAGTTGCCTGGATCCACGGGAGGAACCCATGGATCGCTCTGACCTAAAGTCCTCTGAATCTGAAAGACAGAGAAGAAGGAGGTTAAGACTGTCCTTCTATTGTGGCTCTAATTCACACCAACTTAGGAATTGTGATATACTGCCAGGAAAAGTCAATGCTTAGATGATAAAAGTGGGGTACCTCTAAGCATGGCTACAACTAATTTCCCTCACTCTTCTCGGGTCCTGGTACCTATTACTCTTACCTTTCTCCAGAACTCTGTTCACACACAGGCCTTTGTTGATTCTGGGGCAGCCAGTCCTTTTCTAGATCACTGTTCATGATTCACGCAGGTTTACCTCTTCTCCAGAAAAAGCAAGGTCTCAAAATAACCACTCTGGATGGCACACCCCTTGGTTCAGGCTTAATCCATTTTGAATCAGCACCCCTTACCATGACTGTGGGAGTCTTGCATTCTGAACAGTTGCAATTCAATGTCATTCATTCTTCTGCTCAGCCAGTTATCCTTGGTTTTCCTTGGCAACGCAAAAACAATCCTCAATTCGACTGGACTGAGGGGCAGCTGGCCTCCTGGGGTAAATCCTGTTTACACTCCTGCCTGGCTAAGGTTGTTCCATTACATCACGTCCCTATTGCTAGCCTTCCTTCTACTCTTCCCTCAGTATATGCAGAATTTATGGACGTGTTTGAAAAGAAAGCAGCCGATGTACTGCCACCTCACCATCCTTTCGACTGCAAAATTGACCTGTTTCCTGGAGCCCCACTTTCTAAAGGTAGGACTTATCCGCTGTCCAAGTCTGAGACCAATGCCATGGAGGAGTATATCCAAGAAAACTTAGCTAAAGGCTTTATTCACCCTTCCTCATCTCCTGCTGGGGCTGGTTTCTTTTTTGTCAGTAAAAAGGATGGAGGTTTGAGACCCTGCATTTACTACAGAGTCCTAAACAACATTACTATTAAGAACTGCTATCCTATTCCCCTGATCACTGAATTATATGATTCGCTCAAAAATGCTTGTTACTTCACAAAACTAGATCTTCGTGGGGCATACAATCTCATTTGTATCTACCCGGGACATGAGTGGAAGACTCCCTTCAACATAAGATCGGGGCATTATGAGTATTTAGTAATGCCTTTTGGGCTGTGCAACGTCCCTGCTGTCTTTCAAGCTTTTGTTAATGATGTCTTCTGTGACATCCTCATATTCTCTACCACCCTGGAGGAGCATCATCAGCTTCTAAAGCAGGTACTCCTTCATCTCAGAAACAATTCTCTGGTAGCCAAGTTCGATAAATGCAAATTCGATCAAGTCCAGATTCAGTTCCTTGGCTATGTCATCTCTAAAGAGGGTTTTGCCATAGATCCAACAAAGCTAACCGCAGTTCTGGAATGAACTACAGAGATTCTTGTGGTTTTCTAACTACTATCGCAAGTTTATAAAGAACTTCTCCAGAATCGTTAATCAACTCACTGATCTGACTAAACGAAACAGAGACTGTAGAAATTGGCCTCCAGTAGCTTTGAAAACTTTTTCTTCTCATCTGAAAAAGGCCTTTGTACTGCTCCTGTA
The DNA here is from genome assembly GCF_027579735.1 of Bombina bombina. Lineage (NCBI taxonomy): Eukaryota > Metazoa > Chordata > Amphibia > Anura > Bombinatoridae > Bombina > Bombina bombina. The sequence continues at coordinate 845,450,670 of NC_069499.1, read as the reverse complement.
TTAAGACATCCTGATCTGCAGTTCACCTTAGAGGTTGATGCCTCTGAAATAGGAGCTGATGCAGTCTTAACCCAAAGAGACCCTTCAGCCTCCAAAATACTTCTGCTTGTAACCAAAATGCATCCAGTAGCCTTTTTCTCTAAACTATGTTCTCCTGCAGAGAGGAATTATGATGTGGGAAATCGTGAACTCCTAGCCATCAAGATAGCCCTTACTGAATGGTGTCACTGGCTAGAGTGTACTGCCAATCCCATCCACATTCTCACAAATGGTGGGCCTTATTCTTTTGTCATTTTAACTTCATAGTCTCTTATCTTCCTGGTATGAAAAATATGAAGGCTGATGCACTTTCCTGTCAGTTTCTACAATCTAGTGATTCGTTGGAAGTTCCTACCGAACACATCATCCCTCCCTCTTGTTTGTTTGCTTAGCTTAACACCTCTCTTCTTAAAAGACTGCAATGTTCTCAGTCAAGAAAACCTCTGAAAGGGGCACCAGAGATCCTTTTTGTACCTCCTGTTCTACGCACTCCTGTGCTATCCTGGGCTTATGATAGCAAACTATCAGGACATCCCGGCTTCACAAAAACCTTAAAACTCGTTTACCAACATGTTTGGTGGCCTACCATGAAGTTTGACTCTCAGGAGTATGTTAAGGCCTGTCTGATTTGTGCTGCTAATAAGACTCCCCAATCCTTGCCTCATGGTTTATTGCAACCATTTTCCATTGCCAAACAGCCTTGGACACACATAACCATGGACTTTGTTGTGGATCTCCCAACGTCTGACCATCATACGGTTATCTGGGTTGTGGTGGATCGTTTTCCAGACTTGCTCATTTGATGCTATTAACCAATTAACTGCCTGCTCAAGAATTATTGACTCTTTTTCTTTTACATGTGGTTCGACTTCATGGTATTCCTGTTAATATTGTTTCTAACAGAGGTCCTCAATTCATCTCTACTTTTTGGAGGGCTTTTTGCAAGTTGATTGGAACCACTGTTTCTTTGTCTTCTGGCTACCATCCTCAAACTAATGGGCTAACGGAGAGAACTAGTTAGGATCTCGAAGACTATCTCAGAGCCTATGTCAATTATCTACATACCAATTGGTCTGGATTGTTGCCCCTAGCCAGGTTGGCAAAGAACACTCACTGGCACTCTTTTTCACGATGTTCGCCATTTCAAGCTGCAGCAGGATGTCAACCTTGTGTCTTTCCTCTTTCCACACAGTCTACAGTAGTTCCTGCTGCAGAATGTCCCTTTACTGACCTCACTACCCATTGGCAACGTATTAGCTCTCAGTTACGTTCAGCTTTCTCGAGATACAAGAAGTTTGCCAATCATCATTGAACTACTGTTCATGCCTTTTCTCTACCTGACATGTTCATTTACATCAACCCTGTTATAAGTTAGGACCTAGGAATATCGACCCTTACAACAAAGTGGCTTTACCAGAACCCTGCGCATACACCCAGTCTTCCACATATCCCTGCTCAAGCCTTACATCACGAACAGAAACACTTAACTCAGACCTCCTCCTCCGCTATTAATTCATGGAGAACCTGAGTATGAGGTCGCTAAGATCCTGGACTCTTGATTCAAGCACAGGCAACTACAATACCTAGTGCACTAGAAGGGTTACTCCATGGTTGATCTTCCTGGATTCCAGCCCGTGATTTTCCATCTTTGGTTTCCAGGTTTTTATGCTACTTATCCCTCCAAGCCAACTTCTGTGTCACGCTGCTCCGTCTCAGCAACGGCTTGGCATTCTCCTTCCATGGTTGTTGCCATGGTTGTGGCGGTTGTTGTGGCGATGATGTTATCGCCACACGCCGTCTCCCTCCTCTGATGCCACTCACTGGTCTGCTGGAGCGAACCTGCCCCTATGTATGTCTCACCTCACTTCCTATACGTTGCCCAAGTATAGGTTGTACTTTGTATTTGCTGGGTGCTGTTTATTCTACCGTATATTTTATTGCCTTTATGATGCTGAACTCTGCTTGCCTCTGACCTCGCTCTTGTTTAACCCCTGAACTGCTGACTGCTGGATTGTCTTTCTGCTGCTGAACTCTGCTTGTTTCTGCTTACTGTGAAGGATTGGACTGTCTGCCTGGTATTGACCTCTGCCTTCCACTGAATACTCTATGCTGTTTAACCCTGAACTGCTGGATTGCCTTATTGATGCTGAGCTCTGCTTGTCTCTGACCACTCTTCTGATTGACCCCTGAACTGCTGTTACTGTGGATTGCCTCATTGTTGCCGAACCCTGCTTGCCTGAATACTCTCCAGTTATCCCATGTAGTGCCGTGAAGGATTGCCCTCTCCACTGTTAGTTCTGTTTACTTCATTTGCTTATCTGTTTGTATTCAAAATTGCATGAGCAGTCCATACTGGCTTTTTGGGTTGTAATAAATACTAGCGGGGCCCCTTGTGCTATAGTAGAAATAAAAGCACAGGTGATCACGGTCAGCATATTGATCACCTGGCTATCTAAAATCTAAATAAAATGTTAACTTGTCCACTATAAAATAAACTTTACTGTGGTTCTTTAAACATTTCTGATTTTTTTATTGTATGTCCTTGAAGCTCCTATTTCAATTTAAACCCCATTTTGTTACTTTTTTAACTTTGTATTATTGTTAGGGGACTTGGTGATGTTCAAGAACTCCCACCATCTTGATCTTCTGTAGCTGCTAGAGTGGCACTACCTCTTTGTGACATCACCACACGTGATGCAATAGCTTAATTTTATTTTTTATTTTAAATAACTGTCATCTTTATTTTGGGGGCAATTGGAGCAACTTTTTATATTTAACCAGAGGTTTTGAGGGGTATTTATCAACGTGTCTACTTTACCTGCCTTCGCCGGTCCAATACGCCCGCCTAAGCTCGCCTAACATCGCCTCCGCGGACCTGAATACGTTCGCCTAAGTTATCAAAAAAGCTGTCAAAAAGCCACGCACCAAGTACGGGGCGATGAGCAGCGGACTGTGATAGTTATCAATCATCCGATCTCGCTGCTCTTCGGCTTTTTGACAGCTTTATTGACAAGCTGTCACTAAGCACCCACACTAACTACACTGTTCTACACCCTATACCGGCGCCCCCGGAGCCCCCGCAACTAAATAAAGTTACTAACCCCTAAACCGCCGCAACTCTTATAAATGTATTAACCCCTAAACCGCTGCTCCTAGACCCCGCCGCAACTCTTATAAATGTATTAACCCCTAAACCGCCGCTCCCGGACACCGCCGCCACCTACATTATACCTAGTAACCCCTATCCTGCCCCCCCTATACCGCTGCCACCTATAATAAATTTATTAACCCCTATCCTGCCGATCCCGTACCTCGCCGCACCTAAATAAATAGTTTAACCCCTAAACCGCCGCTCCCGGACCCCGCCGCAACCTATCTTAAACTTGTTAACCCCTAATCTGCCCCCCTACACCGCTGCCACTGTAATAAATTTATTAACCCCTATCCTGCCCCCCCTAAACCCGCCGCAACTCTAATAAAATGATTAACCCCTAAACCTAAGTCTAACACTAACCCTAACACCCCCCTAACTTAAATATTAATTAAATAAATCTAAATAAATGTAACTCTTATTAACTAAGTTAATCTTATTTAAAACTAAATACTTACCTTTAAAATAAACCCTAATATAGCTACAATATAAATAATAATTATATTGTAGCTATTTTAGGATTTATTTTTATTTTACAGGTAACTTTGTATTTATTTTAACCAGGTACAATAGCTATTAAATAGTTATTAACTATTTAATAGCTACCTAGTTAAAATAAAGAGAAATTTACCTGTAAAATAAATCCTAACCTAAGTTACAATTACACCTAACACTACACTATCATTAAATTAGTTAAATAAATTATTCCTATTTAAAACTAAATACTTACCTGTAAAATAAACCCTAAGATAGCTACAATATAAATAATAATTATATTGTAGCTATTTTAGGATTTATATTTATTTTACAGGTAACTTTGTATTTATTTTAGCTAGTTAGAATAGTTACATTAAAAAGTAAACAGCTCTTTTGCCTTACCAGCCCTTAAAAGGGCCTTTTGCGGGGCATGCCCCAAATAAAACAGCTCTTTTGCCTGTAAAAGAAAAATACAACCCCCCCCAACATTAAAACCCACCACCCACATACCCCTAATCTAACCCAAACCCCCCTTAAATAAACACTACCCCCCTGAAGATCATCCTACCTTGAGTCGTGTTCAGCCAGCCGACCATCGATGGAACCGAAGAGGAGATCCGGAGCGGTAGAAGTTCAGCCAATCGGATTGAACTTGAATCTGATTGGCTGATTCAATCAGCCAATCAGATTTTTCTACCTTAATTCCGATTGGCTGATAGAATCCTATCAGCCAATCGAAATTCGAGTGACGCCATCTTGGATGACGTCACTTAAAGGTACCGTCATTCGTCGTTAGTCGTCGGGAAGAAGAGGATGGATCCGCGTAGGCTCCTCTCCGGATGGATGAAGATTGAAGACGCCTCCTGGATGAAGACTTCGATCGGATGGAAGATTTCTTCAGCGCCGCCTGGATGATGACTTCATCGGATGGAAGATTTCTTCAGCGCCGCCTGGATGATGACTTCATAGGATGGAAGATTTCTTCAGCGCCCCTTGGATGATGACTTCTGCTGCTCCGGATCTCCTCTTCGGTTCCATCGGTGGTCGGCTGGCTGAACACGACTCAAGGTAGGATGATCTTCAGGGGGGTAGTGTTAGGTTTATTTAAGGGGTGTTTGGGTTAGATTAGGGGTATGTGGGTGGTGGGTTTTAATGTTGGGGGGGTTGTATTTTTCTTTTACAGGCAAAAGAGCTGTTTTATTTGGGGCATGCCCCGCAAAAGGCCCTTTTAAGGGCTGGTAAGGCAAAAGAGCTGTTTACTTTTTAATGTAGAATAGGGTAGGGATTTTTTTTATTTTGGGGGGCTTTGTTATTTTATTAGGGGGCTTAGTATAGGTGTAATTAGCTTAAAATTGTTGTAATATTTTTGTAATGTTTAGCTTTTTTTATTTGTTGTACTTTAGTTAGTTTATTTAATTGTATTTAATTGTAGTTATTTGTAGGTAACATAGTAAATTAATTTAATGATAGTGTAGTGTTAGGTTTAATTGTAACTTAGGTTAGGATTTATTTTACAGGCAATTTTGTATTTCTTTTAGCTAGGTAGTTATTAAATAGTTAATAACTATTTAATAACTATTCTAACTAGCTAAAATAAATACAAAGTTACCTGTAAAATAAATATAAATCCTAAAATAGCTACAATATAATTATTATTTATATTGTAGCTATCTTAGGGTTTATTTTACAGGTAAGTATTTAGTTTTAAATAGGAATAATTTATTTAAGTATAGTGTAGTGTTAGGTTTAATTGTAACTTAGGTTAGTTTTTATTTTACAGGTAAATTTCTCTTTATTTTAACTAGGTAGCTATTAAATAGTTAATAACTATTTAATAGCTATTGTACCTGGTTAAAATAAATACAAAGTTACCTGTAAAATAAAAATAAATAAATTATTATTTATATTGTAGCTATATTAGGGTTTATTTTACAGGTAAGTATTTAGTTTTAAATAGGATTAACTTAGTTAATAAGAGTTACATTTATTTAGATTTATTTAATTAATATTTAAGTTAGGGAGGTGTTAGGGTTAGTGTTAGACTTAGGTTTAGGGGTTAATCATTTTATTAGAGTTGCGGCAGTGTAGGGGGGGCAGGATAGGGGTTAATAAATTTATTACAGTGGCAGCGGTGTAGGAGGGGCAGATTAGGGGTTAATAAGTTTAAGATAGGTTGCGGCGGGGTCCGGGAGCGGCGGTTTAGGGGTTAAACTATTTATTTAGGTGCGGCGAGGTACGGGATCGGCAGGATATGGGTTAATAAATTTATTATAGGTGGCGGCGGTATAGGGGGGGCAGGATAGGGGTTACTAGGTATAATGTAGGTGGCGGCGGTGTCCGGGAGCGGCGGTTTAAGGGTTAATACATTTATAAGAGTTGCGGCGGGGTCTAGGAGTGGCGGTTTAGGGGTTAATACATTTATAAGAGGTGCGGCAGGGTCTAGGAGCGGCAGTTTAGGGGTTAGTAACTTTATTTAGTTGCGGGGGGCTCCGGGGGCGCCGGTATAGGGGGTTAACATGTTTAATATAGTTGCGGCAGTTTAGGGGTTAACATATTTAAAATAGCTTGCGGTGGGCTCCGGGAACGGCGGTTTAGGTGGGAATAAATTTATTTAGTTTTGGCGGTGTAGGGGGGACAGATTAGGGGTGTTTAGACTCGGGGTACATGTTAGGGTGTTAGGTGCACACATCTCTCATAGGAATCAATAGGATATCTGGCAGCAGCGAACATGAACTTTCGCTATGGTCAGACTCCCATTGATTCCTATGGGATCCGCTGCCTCCAGGGCGGCGGTTTGAAAACCAGGTACGCTGGGCCGGAAAAGTGCCGAGCGTACCTGCTAGTTTTTTGATAACTAGCAAAAGTAGTCAGATTGTGCCGCACTTGTGTGCGGAACATCTGTAGTGACGTAAGAATCGATCTGTGTCGGACTGAGTCCGGCGGATCGAAGCTTACGTCACTAAATTCTACTTTTGCCGGTATCTAGGGCTTGATAACTAAGGCGAATCAGCCTCGCCACAAATACGCTGAGGAATTCCAGCATATTTGAGGTTGACGGCTTGATAACTACCCCCCCATGATCTCTTGTTAATTGCGCTTAGCGCAAAGTGAAACTGCAAGCTCATGGGAGCATTAACCAGCCACTTGTAAAACTGGCAAATTTGCCCCTTTAAGTTAAGATAGCGCTCCACTCGTAATTTAGCCTACAATATGATATTACAAGTATATGGTTACAAATTTTAACCAGAGCATATTAACTAGTGAGAAGATGTTTTAGCATGCCCTATACTTTTAATGGATAGAATATGGAGCTCAATGCGCTACTATTATGGTAAGTTATGGTTGCGCTCAAGCACAATCCAAAATGTTAGCACTTCTTGAAACCTGAAGTAAACCATTATTATTTTGCATACAAAGAGAGAAGCGCTCTTCCAGGAACGAAAAACAGCTCAGCTAGCTCTATGGTGATTTACCACCCGGAAGCAGCCTCTTTTAGACCAGTGTGCTTTTCACAGAGGAAAACTTTCCTGAAGTATATCAGTCTGATCCCGCCAAGTAAGACCAGTCCAGCCCCAAACTACCAGGCAATTCTCCTCTGCACAAGGAACATGACAACCCCAGATGATCGTTTCGGCCTCCTATGGGCCTCATCAGTGACGTGCAGCCACATTCCTCTAAGCACACTGGGCAAGAAGTCCACATCCACAATGGTATTGAGCCGTTTGTTCGTTCCTGTGAGTGTGCTTCTCTCTGTGTGTATTTAGTCTTACTATGGGGAAAAAGGGACAACAAGACGTGGACTCCTTGCTCAGTGTGCTTAGAGGAATATGGCTACACCTCACTGACGAGGCCCAATGAAGGCCGAAACGATCGCCTGGGGTTGCTATGTTCCTTGTTCAGAGAGGAAATGCCTGGTATTTCGGTGATGGACTGACCTTAATAGGCGGATCAGACTGATATACTACAGGAAAGTTCTACTCTGTGAAAAGCATTACTGGGCTAAAAGAAGCTGCACCCAGGTGGTAAATCGCCATAGAACAGGCTAACAATGGTATTGAGCCGGTTGTTCGTTCCTGTGAGCGTGCTTCTCTCTGTGTGTAAACCATTATTATTACAGTGAAGTGAAAATCCCAAATTTTATTTTGTGATTCAGACATACAATTTAAAAAAAAAACAACCCTTTTTAATTTACTTCTGTTATCAAATTTGCTTCGTTCCCATGATATTCTGTGTTGAAGAGCTACCTAGGTAGGTGTCTTGTGCACTACATGACAGGAAATAGTGCTGCCATATAGTGGATAACATTTATGCAAAACTGCTGCCGTTTAGTGCTCTAGACACAAACATGCTACTGAACTTATGTCCCTGCTTTTCAACAAAAGATACAAGGAGAATGAAGAACATTTGATAATAGAAGTAAATTAGAAATTTGTTTGAAACTGCATGCTCTGTCTGAATGGGGAAAGAACAATGTTGTGTTTATGTTCCTTTAATAATATAGCAAAGAACTGCATGAAGTACTCCCCTTCTCGTGCACCATCGGCTTATGGCTTAAGCGATATCTGGCAGGAATTGTACTGCGTGCCCCTATAGAAGTCTATTGTGAGGGATTTGGTGCACCAGGGTTATCTGACATACGGATGTTAGTACACCCTATACTGTCACTATTGGGATAACAATTACTTTGGACTTGTAATATGAGCATACTATGGAAGTGCTATTGATTGCACATGAGTAATCTTAACACACAATAGTGCCAATATATTTCAGTCCACTTGCAAAATTGCATAATGAGTTTAATGTCCCTTTAAATATAAGGAGAAACAGATCAGCACTGAAAGAGTTAAACATAGACTTAAGTCCCTGTTAAATGGTTTATTAAAAATGGTCAGTGTGTATTCATTATTTATTTTGCCTATTGCTGCTGTAATTTACCTTGGCAAATTTCGCTTATTCCCATCACCATAGTGAATACTGTGATTGTCCAAATATTTTCTGGATTGATTATAAAGTGAATCTCAAATTTCAGATTAAGCAGAGCCCCTGATTTGGCAACAGCCACAGATCCTGAAAAATTAGTTCAACTAGATTTTAAAAGGGGGAAACTCTATATTTCCTAGATATTGTGGGATTGTCACAGGTTGAGAGGTCTGCAGCCTGCTGCCTCTCATGCAGCTACCCCTTTAGGACAAATTTTCTGGTTTCGAGGGACTGTCCAAATCCGACCCAACCCTGCTCATGAATACCCAGTGCCACCACGGCACACCTACGGCCACCCCCATCATGCTGCAGCTCATCTCACAAAATATAGGTGACCCACAAAACTCGTCACCTCCCTGTCCCAGAAAGTCTTTTTTTTTTTTAAATATACATTTTATATGCAGTTTTTTTTGTAGTGCAGTACTTAAAGGGCAAGGCTACTCCACAATTGTTATTGTTTAAAAAATAGATAATCCCTTTAATATCCTTTCCCTAGTTTTGCATTACTAATATGGTTATATAATATACTTTTTACCTCTGTGATTACCTTGTATCCAAGCCTCTGCAGACTGCCCCCTTATTTTAATTATTTTGAAAGACTTGCATTTTAGCCAATCAGTGCTGACTAATAAATATCTCCACAGGAGTGAACACAATGTTATCTATATGGCACACATGAACTAGCGCTGTCTAGCTATGAAAAAAATAGACAAAATGCCCATAGATAAGAGGCAGCCTTCAAGGGCTTAGAAATGAGCATATGAGCCTACATAGGTTTAGCTTTTAACAAAAAATACCAAGAGAACAAAGCAAATTTGATGATAAAGTAAATCGAAAAGTTGTTTAAAACGACATGCCCTATCTGAATCACAAAAGTTCAACTTTGACTAGACTGTCCCTTTAACTTCTGATACACAGAATGCATGCCTAATAAAAATGACATGTCCATTTAATCTATTTGCTATTGCAGATGATTATTTAAGTGACAGTAATATTAATGAAACCCCATAACCCAAACAGACGTGTATATATACTGTATGTCATGTGGTACATTGCCTATCGTACCGCATAATGTATATATAAGTCGCAGCTTCTGGAAGCTACAGCAGCCTCAGCTGTAAAGTTACAACTGAGAGCTGTAGTTCCTGAGCTGCAGGCATTTCTCTTTATATGGTAATGGAGCACGATCTGCGCTCTGGTTCCATATGAAGTCAGATGCCTGATCGTTACAGATAGTGACACCGTCTGTAACTATCATCTGCTGGTGCCAGTGGGGGGTGTAGGTGCCCAGAAGCAGAGGGAGGGACTTTACCTACAGAATTTTTTTTTGACAGGAGAGGGAGGTAAGGGGCCAGGGGCAACCTTAGCATTTGCGGGGCCCTGGGCGAGACAAATTTGTGTGCCCCCAATGCCCACCACTCTTATTCCCCTTCTGCATCCCTTGCCCCCTGTATGGCCCACCCCTGTCCCAACATTCAGCGTTACCTATATAAAGAATAACCGTATATATTACACCTCCTTATATCATAAACACTTCTTCAGGATTTACATTGAACCTTCTTATAATTTCACCCCTGAAAGTACGGGGCCCTCAAAGTGTGGGGCCCTGGGTGGGTGCCCCTCTGACCCTGCCTAAAGGCCAGGCCTATATGGGGCACTACACTTAATAAAGGGGGTAAAATGGGGGATTGGGTGTGTCCTACATAGTGATCGTGGGGAGGTAGCAGGTGGGGAACCACTACACTACAGAAAAAAAATATAAAGACAATTATAAATTAATTTAAATAACACACACGGAAATTAGATACAGGCAGACAGCTGCCAGTACCAAAGATGGCTGACTAAATAACCTGTTTGGGAGGGATCAGGGAGCTGGAAGGGTTGAGGGGGAGATCATTACACTGCAGAAGAATAATTAAAAAAACAAAAAACAAAACTGCATAATGGCAGACAGTGAGTGTGAGTGGGGGAGTGAGAGGGCTGTGTGGGAGGGGATCGTGGAGGTGGGAGGTGTCAGGTAGGAGGGTAATACCTACATTAATAAAGTATTTCCCATGCCAGCTAATTAAATTAACGCATTCACTGCCGGGAATTTCAGAACTGTGGTGCGCAGCTGCAATTAGCCTTCTAATTACCAATCACCAATGGCAAAGCTATGCATGTCTTCTATTTCCGAACAAAGGGGATCCCAGAGAAGCTTTTACAATTATTGGTGTGATGACGGCACAAGCGGTATGTGAATAATTTCAGTGAAAACCCCATAGTTTGTGAAAAGTTAACAATTTTTTTTTATGATGGCATTTGGTGGCAAAACAGTGGTATGAAATATACAAAAATGGGCCTAGATCAATACCTTGGGCTGTCTACTTAAAATAAACAGTTTTGATAAATAAAAAAGGCTCTATTTCTGTTTAAATCAAGTGATTGCAGAGATGTTAAATTGGCAAGTTTTTCTCTGAAATTCCTGGTAGCGAAGGGATTAAGGCCATTATAATCAAAAAATGAAATGCTCTAATTTGTTAGCATATTTAATTTTTTTTATTTTTTTTTATTTTATTTTTATTGAGTTTATTTTAGAAACAGTAACAAAGTAAATTCATTTTGCCATGACTCAGACAATACAAGAATAAGTACATTTTCATAACATAAAAATGATGTGTGTTCTTAACTACAGACAAGTAATAGTTAGGCAAATATAAATAAATAAAACTTTTCTTTTTGCGATTATTTAAGCCTCTGAGTATATTTATAGGCCACTCTTGGACCTATGTGTCGTAGTAAAAATTTTAACGGAGGCGAGTTGCCGAACTAAGGCCTATAGCCACTTTTGGGCTTGGTAATATGAGAAACAAAATTAGTGGATAATACCATCTGCAACACTGGGAGCCTGTGTACATAAATATAAATAAATTTTGCTGGAGATATTATATATATATATATATATATATATATATATATATATATATATATATATACAGAGAGAGAGAGAGAGAGAGAGATAGAGAGGTCCATAGCAGAGATATCTAGAAAATAATATATAATACTCTTAGGGGGACTTGCCAGTTATAAACCAGAGATATGACTAATCTGGAACTCAGTTCATATAGCTAGCATGACCATATAAGAGGGTACTACTATATACCTTGAGAGGATTAGTGTGTTACAAGGCTTAACATGATAACTGATAAACAAACTCTTATGAAAACTATACATTTAAATCAATTATATTGACAGATAAAAAACTTGCTCTTGTCTGTTACATCCAAAAGGTCTAGTATAACTGTCCATTAAAATAGTATGATATGGTCACTAATGGATATTGACAAACATATTTGAAACAAGGGACTTTCTTCTGTAATATTGAACATTATCTCACATAGTCAAAATACATAGATTGTCCAGCTCAGATAGATGTGTGAGATATAAACAAAGAGAAATGAATACACAATTGCCTATTAAAAAGTAATCTCCGAATAAGTACCCACTATCTAAAAGAAAACAATGGGAAATGTGACAGTAGTCACCTCTTAGTAGGGGGGGGGGGGGTGTACGCCCCTTATATAGAGACAAATCTATAGTATTGATATAGTCTCTATAAGGGAAGCTCAATAAACCATACAATATAAGGAGGTGTAGTTAACTTTCAAGTGTTGTCAAGCTGTCTCTGTGAAAAGAGAGTATCTCTTACGTGTTTTAGCTGAGTGTGGGAGAACTTACAATAAGCTTATGGTATTTAAAATTGCACTAGTCTCCATTTATTTATAACTTAACTAAAGAACTTAGGCAAACCCTCTTTAAATAGGCTAGTGAGTTGGCAACACAACGACAGCTTAGTGTCTAAACTGGGAAGTAAAAAGAGTGGTGTTAACAAATACGTACATTACTTTAAAGAACATAGACAACATTACATAAAACAGTTATTGTAGACAGTAATGAAGCAGTGCAAAGCTATACTTCTAAAAGGAACGCTTGGGTAAACTACTTAAGTCCGAAAACTCCCTTCAGGGCAAGCCTCCATGGTGTAAGCTTCCATTCTCCCATAGCCTCCTAAGTGAAACAAACAGCCCTACTATGCCAGTTTGCTTCATTTGCGCTATGCATGTCAGGATGGTGAAGAATTAGGAAGCCCTTTTGTTCCGGGAGACAAGACTAACAGTCGAGTGAGTGTAACTGAGTCCAGCGCTCCGGCTCTCTGCCTCCGTCCCATCCATGTAATCTCAGGGTACACGTGAGTGCATGATATTTTCCCAGTCCCGTTACCTCTGTTTATGGATGTTAGTTGACCTCTTACCCCAACGATTATCCAATTCGCACATGGAGCGGCTGATGTGTATCGTCTAAGCCCCATATACATTACGTTCTCCTTGATCGGGAGAGGATCGGTCGCCCATTATTTTAAACTCAGCTGGCTCCTTATATAGTGATCAAGGGAAAGAAAGTTCTTTAAGTCCTCTGTCGGTACCAGGTAATAGCGTAGTACTATCAATGTCAGTCATTTAAGCTACTTCTCTCTTTAGTGGCTGTAATGATAACCTGTGGCTTTAAGAGATTTAACAATCCTGGCACAATATAGTGCGTAATAAATGTTTAGATGTTACACTTATATTTAGATGTCTGCAAAACTTGCAAACCAATACAATATAATTGGAGTAATATGGCCTGAGTAACTAGAGATAAGATATATAAGAAATATAGGTTTCTATAGTTACATAGGCAAGGAAATTGATAAATAGTTAATAACAGACGCAGGCACTATCTGTGGCGAGGATGGCTATAAACTGGAAAAGGTAATTTGCAGCACAATTGAACAAACTGGTACACAAACTAATGTTAGAGTGAGTGCTAGATGGTACAGACAAAGCGATATATATATGCAGCTGATTGCAGTACTCATGGAACCTTGCACATATGCTGCCGAGATGTCTTGCAGAGGAAAAGGGGAAGTCTGTGTAAGAGACACTGCAAGCTGTAAAAGGAATATATGCTGCTCGGTCAGATAGTAGTGACAGTTGCTGGAAGGTGAGGTCACAGGCACAGCAGCTGACGGAGCATAGTTTAGAGTAGCAAAAACCTGAAAACAAAGTTATGGCTACAATTCGTTGTATCAGTATTATTATTATTATTGGTTATTTGTAAAGCGCCAACAGATTCCGCAGCGCAGTATACACAGTAAGGCTGGAGAGGTGAGTCAAAGGAAAACACTTAATTAAACCAGCAATGAAGTGGAAGAGGAGGAGCCTTTTATACACCTGATGGAGCAGAGGAGAGATTTAAGGCGGAAAATAAAATAGTAGTGTTAAGGTGGTATGATTTATGACAGTGGCCCAATTGTTCCCAGTTTTTTACACTCACTGGGACCCGTCTCCTATCGTAGGTCTAGGTCACTCTCTGAAAGTAGTTTCAGATCTACTGGTAGTGCAGAACTGTCGGCACTCTTCCACTGAGCTCGCATGATCTCTTCAAGGCAAGAAAAATGATCACCCAATCTAATGTCTCCAGCAAAGTTAGTGCAAAGGGCTCCCTCATGTTAATGGAAATATGAAGTTTGCAGCTCACGGTACCTTGCAAATATGATCATTCTTCAGCACAACCGGCTGGTTAGACTGGTTTATCAGAGTAATATAGTGGGGGTAGAGAAAGGTACAGGCCAGTGAAAGACCTTGTTACGGTTACCCTTAGTCTCGCTGAGAGATGGACCGCTTAGTAGCCTGGATCCCTATTGCTAAAGAGGGGAGAAGCTGCTTTCCATAGTATTCTATATGAGTCTCGCAAATATAGAATAATCTCCCTTAGCTGCAGTACAGCTAGGATACCCTTCTGCCCACAAAAACGAGTCAACGCTGCGATTGAGGGTCAAACAAGAACTCAGGCCTGGGATGCCCAGCCTGCTTTTTATTAAGGTTACATGCACACAGGGCACTCCCAGGGGGAGAGGGGGGGAAGCACAAAATCCCCCATCACACATTTAGATAGAGAGCACTGTCCTTTGACAGGCCACAATAGGATTACAGTACTTAAGATAACAAGTTTACAAGTTCATCTTATCAATTAGCAGTCTGGCTCCAGAGGTGATTAGACAATAGTTTCTAAAAGCTGAAAAAAAAAAGAGTTAACTCTTTATGAAATGAAACTTGTTACAGTTTTCTTGGAGCCCTTCTTAGGCGCTGGCTTGCTGGTTCAGGCATTGCTGCTGGGAAATAAGCTCTTCACAACAAAATAACTAATGCTTCTGTAACATTGCTCCCTTTCTGTGGAACACTCTGGCAGACACGGTCTGACCCCTTTTCGGGGCAGACTAAGGCTGTCCAGACCGCTGGTTATGCGGGGCTGAGGTCGGTTTGTCTGGACAACCCGTCGGCGTTGCCATTCTGTTTCCCAGGTCTGTAAGTAATGGTGAAATTGAAGGTTTGCAACGATAAGCTCCAACGTAATAGCCTGCCGTTATCTCCAGAGACCCGGTTCAGCCACACCAACGGGTTATGGTCGGTGACCAGAGTGAACTCCTGACCATATAAATAGGGAGTCAATTTCTTTAATGCCCACACCAAAGCCAAACACTCCTTTTCGACCGCTGCATAGCTGACTTCGCGGGGCAGGAGCTTCCGGCTGATGTAGGCAACTGGATGCTCCCCTCCATCTTCGCCTACTTGGCTGAGGACGGCTCCCAGCCCGAACATGGAAGCATCGGTATGGACGATAAAACGTTTGTTAAGGGCTGGGGCCGCCAAGACAGGAGCGTTAATTAGAGCATTTTTGAGAGCCTGGAAAGCCGTTTCACAGTGGGGAGACCACAGGACCTGTCGAGGTAAGTTCTTCTTGGTCAAGTCAGTCAGGGGTTTGGCAAGTGTGCTGTAGTCTGGTACGAACCGTCTATAGTACCCTGCCGTGCCCAGGAAGGCTAGGACCTGAGTCTTAGTGATGGGGGTGGGCCAATTGGCGACAGCTTCTATTTTGGCCGGCTCTGGTCGCTGCTTTCCACACCCCACCCGGTGACCCAGGTACTGTACCTCGGCCATCCCAAAGTGGCATTTTTCTGGCTTCAGAGTCAGGCCAGCAGCCCGGATCTGATCCAGAACCATTCCCACATGAGCTAAGTGGTCCTCCCAGGACTCACTGTGGATCGCTATGTCGTCCAGGTAGGCGCAAGCAAAACTCTGGAAGCCATCCAGGAGCCTATCCACCAAGCGCTGGAATGTAGCTGGGGCATTCTTCATCCCAAACGGCATTACCCTAAACTGATATAAGCCGAATGGGGTGACGAATGCCGACTTGGGGATAGCCTCCGGGGCCAGGGGAATCTGCCAGTAACCTTTGCAGAGGTCAATAGTGGTCAGGTAATTTCCCCTGGCTATACGATCGAGTAGCTCGTCTACCCTGGGCATAGGGTAAGCGTCCGTCACGGTATTTTCATTGAGCCTCCGATAGTCTACGCAGAACCGGGTGGTCCCATCTTTCTTGGGCACCAAGACAACTGGGGAGGCCCAGGGACTATCGGAGGGCTCAATTACCCTGAGCTGGAGCATCTCATCGATCTCCTTCTTCATTCCTGTCCTAACTGCTTCGGGGATTCGGTACGGAGCCTGGCGCAAGGGAGCTTGTCCCGGAGTATCTACCTGGTGGGTGGTTAAAGTAGTGTACCCTGGCTTCGGGGAGAAGGTGAGGTGTTTGGACTGGAGGAGTTGGTTGAGCTGCTCCCTTTCAGTGGGGCTAAGTCGGTCCCCTATCTGAACCTGCGCCACTATACCTGTGGGGAGGCTCTTTTCTAATAGGTCTGGAATGGGTAAACTGTCGGGGTCTTCCTGAGGGGAACAACATACGGCCGTCACGTTCTCTGGTCGCTCAAAATATTCCTTGAGCATGTTTACATGGAATGTCTTTCTAAGATTGTTGTCGTGGCAGCTAGCTATCACATAAGTGGTGTCTCCCCTTTTCTCTACGATCTGGTAGGGACCCTGCCAGGACGCCTGCAATTTGTCTGTCTTCACCGGCTTAAGTACTAACACCTTTTGTCCTATGGTGAAGATTCTCTTTCGGGCCCCCCGATCGTACCATACTTTCTGTCTTCTCTGGGCCAACTGGAGATTAGCCCGCACGGATTTGGCTAATTGCTCCATTCGGTCCCTGAGTTCCAGCACGTATGGCACAATTGGGACACCGTCAGCCTCCATCTCTCCCTCCCAGTGCTCCCGGATCAGGTTTAGGGGTCCCCGTACCTTTCTTCCGTAGAGCAACTCGAAGGGAGAGAACCCTGTCGTTTCCTGGGGCACCTCCCGATAAGCAAATAGGAGGTGCGGCAGGAAGCGTTCCCAGTCTCGGTATTCCTGAGTGAACGTCTTGAGCATTTGCTTGAGGGTCCCATTGAACCTCTCACACAGCCCGTTCGTCTGGGGGTGGTATGGGGAGCTCAGGAGGGACTTAATTTTGCAAACCTGCCAGAGTTGTTGGGTCAATTCAGCCGTAAATTGGGTGCCTCGGTCGGATAGGATTTCTTTTGGAAATCCTACCCGGGAGAACACCTGTACTAGTGCATTCGCTACCGTATCCGCTTGTATGTTGGATAGGGCGACAGCCTCTGGGTACCTGGTAGCGTAGTCCACTACGGTAAGAATGTATCGCTTACCGGAGGGACTAGGGGTAGCCAGTGGTCCCACTAGGTCAATAGCAACCCGGCTGAAGGGTTCCTCTACAATGGGCATATTTACTAGCTGGGCTTTAGGGTGATCGCCTCGCCTTCCTACTCGTTGACACACATCGCAGGTGTTACAGTAAGTTCTAACGTCAGCGTGCACCCCTGGCCAAAAGAACGTGTGAGTAATGCGGTGTAGGGTACGGGTAACGGCTAGGTGGCCTGCTAAGGGGATGTCGTGGCCTATTTTGAGGATTTCTTGACGGTATTTGTGGGGCACTACCAGCTGTCGCCTACGCTGTCCCCTTTTCTCTGTCCAGCGGTATAGTTTCCCTTTTTCCCATAAGAATGTTTCGTTATCTGCCCCGCCCCCTCCGGTCTCTGCTCGTTCCCGGTACTTTTGTAAGGTCGGGTCAGTCTTAGACTCTGCCTCGAAGGCATCTGGGGTGTCCCAGGGTATGGGGCCTAACCTGTCAGGCAAGGTCGGGGTAGGTCTTACCTGTGTCTCCCGCACTGGTGAGAGCTCTCGCTCCGTCCGGGCTTGGGCCCGTGTAGTCACTGGGTCCGCCTCGTTGTTGCATACTGGAGCATAGGCAGAAGTCATGGGGCCCAAATCGTTGCCCAGTAGTACTTCGGCAGGTAAATTATCCATTAGGCCCACGTTCACAGCCCCCTTTCCCGCTCCCCAATCAAGATGCACTTTAGCTGTTGGAATTTTGTACACATCCCCCCCCGCCACTCTAACGGCCACAGTCTGTCCGGATCGCTTGTGCTCTGGCACCAAATGACTCTGTACCAGCGTGATAGTAGCCCCTGTGTCTCGCAATCCCTCGGTAGATCGCCCCTCGAGCCATACCCTCTGCCGATGGTGCTGGCGGTTATCTGAGGCAGCATATACAGGGTCTGCCTCGTGAAGCGGCCCCACATATCCCTCCATAGGGGCCTCTTGGTTAACACAGAGGGCCCGGGCCGGACGATAGGACCCAGAGGGGTAATTGTAATTCCTGGGTGTCTGGTGCGTATTAAGGGGGCAGCTAGCCATGAAATGCCCTGGTTGCTTGCATCGGTGGCAAGTCGGTCTGGGACGCTCAGAGCTGTTATTGGGTGGTCCTGAGTGTCGGACGGGCCCTGTGGGCACCAGGGCTCGGAATTCAGCACGAGGGGGTGCACGGTAAACCTCTCTGGGTTCGACCCGTGCTGGAGCTCGGTAGTTCATGGGTTCGTGAAGACGGGAGTCATAATGTTCATCGGCCAATTTGGCTGCTTCTTCTAAGGTAGAAGGCCGCCTGTCTCGCAGCCATTCCTTCCCTTGCTGTTCCATGCCATTATAAAAATGTTCTAAGAGAAACAATTGTAAAATTTCCTCCCCAGTCACCGCTTTACTTCCGCTCAGCCAGTGATTTGCCGCTCTCCGCATTCGGTGCGCCCATTCCATATGGGTATCGTTAGGCTTCTTTTCCGTGCCCCGAAACTGTCGGCGATACGTGTCCGGAGTTACAGCGTACCGTCGCAACAGTGTCTCCTTAACTAGCTCATACTGTGTCACTTCCTCAGCACCCAGAGTACGAAAGGCTTCCAGGGCTCGCCCGGATAGTTTCCCAGACAATATCGTGGGCCACTCTCTGTTGGGAATCTGGTGCAGGGCACATTGCCTTTCGAAGTCCGCCAAATATTCATCAATCCCTGTCTCGCTCTCTAGGAAGGGTCGAAATGCCGCATAGGGTATCTTGGGCCTCCCAGCATTTTCGACAGGGATGATTACCTGCGGGGCTTCAGCATTGCGGTGTGCGTTCGCTAGGTTGAGTTCGTGGGCTCGAGTCTCTCGTATATCCTCGTCCGCCTCCGCCATCAACTGCTGTACCAATTCCATGGAGGGGTTCGGCCCGTATAATGAGAGCCTTTCCCGAACAATCCTGGTTTTTTCGTCACTAATTGTGGTCGGTGTTTCCGCCATTGTGAAGCTCTGATCCAGTTCGGTCAATTCTGCGATCAGCTCTCTCCTCGGCCGGTTGCTGGCGTACCCCCCTCTGCTTTCAAGTAAATCCTTTAGGGTTGTACGCTTCAATTTTTCGTAAGCGCTCTCCATCCGTTCTGTACCTCTCCTAGGAAATCCAGGAAAATCCCGCCGCTGCCGCCAAATGTTACGGTTACCCTTAGTCTCGCTGAGAGATGGACCGCTTAGTAGCCTGGATCCCTATTGCTAAAGAGGGGAGAAGCTGCTTTCCATAGTATTCTATATGAGTCTCGCAAATATAGAATAATCTCCCTTAGCTGCAGTACAGCTAGGATACCCTTCTGCCCACAAAAACGAGTCAACGCTGCGATTGAGGGTCAAACAAGAACTCAGGCCTGGGATGCCCAGCCTGCTTTTTATTAAGGTTACATGCACACAGGGCACTCCCAGGGGGAGAGGGGGGGAAGCACAAAATCCCCCATCACACATTTAGATAGAGAGCACTGTCCTTTGACAGGCCACAATAGGATTACAGTACTTAAGATAACAAGTTTACAAGTTCATCTTATCAATTAGCAGTCTGGCTCCAGAGGTGATTAGACAATAGTTTCTAAAAGCTGAAAAAAAAAAGAGTTAACTCTTTATGAAATGAAACTTGTTACAGTTTTCTTGGAGCCCTTCTTAGGCGCTGGCTTGCTGGTTCAGGCATTGCTGCTGGGAAATAAGCTCTTCACAACAAAATAACTAATGCTTCTGTAACAGACCTCTGCTGTGTATCTTCTCTATTCCGGTCTGCTTGTTCTCATTAATAGATACAATTTGAATAAATCTGTGCCAGAGGTCGTAGTTATCTCATTTATCTTGGTTAGAACAGACTTTGCAGGTCTTGGGAGAGATAATCAGCAGATTTATCTGCTCCGATATTCACTTATAACTAGAAAGCAGCCATCTTGGTCGCTGGTCTGACACCCCCCCTCCCCGGAGTATGTAAATTTTAAGACTAACGACCCTGACCCTCTCTGTATTTAACCCTCTCAAACAGGTTAAGCACATAGCATTGCTAGTCCTGAGTGTAAACTGTCGATGATCCAATCAACAACGTTAATTTCACATCTAGGTTGTACAATTAGTACTGCTGATTGGGTCAGCAGCAATTTCCGCTCGGGACTAGCAGTGCTCTGCAGATCCTGAGCGATACTTCTAGTATTTATTTAACCACTTTGCAGGGTTTAAATTAAACACATAGAGGTGCAGTGTCAGTAGTCTTCAAAGTACACGTTCTAGCAAATTAGAGCATGCCATTTTTTTCCAACTATAATGGCTCTTTAATCTCAAAAAGTTTCTGTCATGCATTTGGAATGGCACAATTAAAATGACAAAGTAATTGTTTTATTGTTTAGTAAATGTTAAAACATTGTTGATAAAATTTATACTGAAACTAATAGAAAGTACATGTTTAAGGGCAACTCATCCCTGGCCTAAATACTTTTATGAAAGTCACTCTAAAAGCTAAATATAGTTTTTATTCAAGAATAGTAACAAGGGTCAAGTCGAGCAGGAACGCATGGGAACGGAGTTCCGGCACTATTTTTGCAGGTGGAACTAAGTTCCTCCTGGACAGAGAACAGGAGTTCTTCAGTAAACACTGCTGCTGCTGGTGGGAGGAGCTGGATCAGAGGGATAGTGAGATCCTCTAGTAATGGGAAGTAACACTTACTACAATACACTAAATGCAAGCCTGTCAGTGGTCCTGTTGTGTGATCACCCAGGACAGTATGGAACACATGGTGCTTACATTTCTGTCTGGCTTGTTCTGGGGTTATTTAGCTCCCCTCAGCAGAAATAGGACTATTGCACCTTAAATGGGTGAGACTCTGTGACAAAGGAGGATTCTCAGGCCCAAAGACAACCATTTAATCCTTTATTAGTTTTGACTTGCATTAATTAACCAAAGTGTATAGATTAAATACATACAAATACACTGTGTATGTAAGTGTGTGTATAAAACAATATTAATTGCGAGGGGGTGGAAGTCTTGGTGAGTTCCCACACTTTTTTCTGTAGGACTTGACCCCTGGATAGGAATATATCTTGAAAAAAAAACTGTAATATATTTAGGTGTAAAAAAGAAAAATATTAGCTTCACTTTAAACTCTAGGTAGGTTTTTATTGTTACAACCAGCTATTAAAGTTTACAACTACAAAAGCATCTAGACCTTAGGTTAAAAACTGAGAATGTGTCTAATGGTACAATTTATGTTTGCTTTTTCAGCTTCCTTTCAAGAATATCAATTTTATGCACTTCTAAAGTTCAGCAATACATTTATCCACATTTACATGACTGCAAATTGTTACAATTAGCATTAGTGATCTCTGATATTCTTCCACAAATCTTTCAAGGCCTCATTAAAATGCAATATCATCATAAAAGACTAATGTCAACATTTTTTTCCCCTCTATTGTATTCTAATTATTTTTCTTGTTATTGTTAATCAGTTTGAAATATTTAGAAATGTTCTTTGTTTACTTTTGTGGATATTGACATAATCCAGGTTTGTTACCAATTTTTTGACATTTATTATTTTTCAAGCCAGTGACTCAAATAATTTTATAGTTGACAGCTCTACATGTGTTTCCACACCACAACCCCGCTAGTTTCAACTATTAATTCAGAAGATTGAGGCTGGAAATATGTAGCCCTGTTACTAAGCAACCCTTTCATAAGATGCGTGGAGACATACAACATATCTTATTGCTTATCAAGCTTTAAATCTTTGAGTATCTTAGTTAATATGACACTGCTTCAAAATATAGTATTTCAAGATTTTACACGCAGCCTTATCTTTTTTTCTCATTAACTGCTATTTTTCCAATATGTGTTTAGACATACTACTATTACTGTTGATGGAGTGTTATTGGTTGCAGTCTCCTACCAGCTGCTGACAATTCATCAAAAATAAGCTTCAGTAATATGTGAAACAGGCAGTCATTACCTGCTATAAACTGTATATTCGACTTGTGTGTTGTTTTCTTTAGCATTTTTTTTCCTGAATCAGGTAGAACAGTTTTATATGATTTTCCAACTAACTTCTATTATCACAGTTTCTTCATTCACTCGGTATCTTTTGTTAAAGGAGCAACGTTGCACTCCTGAGAGCTAGCTGAGCACATGTGGTGACCCAATGACAAGGGGTATTTATGTGCAGTCACCAATCAGCAGCTGGCTCCCAGTAGTGCATTGCTGCTTCTGAGTCTACCTAGGTACATTTTTCAACAAAGGATATCAAGAGAACTAAGCAAATTGGAAAGTTGTTGAGAGGTGTATGCTCTATCTGAATCTTTAAAGTTTAATTTTAACTTTACTGTCCTTTTAAATGAACACTAAACACCATTTTTGAAATGGTATTTACATACATGGCTTTAATGAGCCTATTAATGGCTCTCTCAAGTAGTTTTTACTCTCATATGTGCATATATCCTGGTTTCCCCTGCTGCCCACCTGGGTTATCTTTTGTTTTATGTTTTATTTTCTTTCACCAGGTGGTGCAGCCAATCAGCAGCTATACTGCCTGCCCTATTGCCAATAATCAAAGCTCACTCCCACACCTGTGTTCAAGCTTCCTTTAGTGATATGTCTAAAAAACATAATTTATGTAAGAACTTACCTGATAAATTCATTTCTTTCATATTAGCAAGAGTCCATGAGCTAGTGACGTATGGGATATACATTCCTACCAGGAGGGGCAAAGTTTCCCAAACCTTAAAATGCCTATAAATACACCCCTCACCACACCCACAATTCAGTTTAACGAATAGCCAAGAAGTGGGGTGATAAAAGGAGCGAAAGCATAAAAAAATAAGGAATTGAAATAATTGTGCTTTATACAAAAAAATCATAATCACCACAAAAAAAGGGTGGGTCTCATGGACTCTTGCTAATATGAAAGAAATGAATTTATCAGGTAAGTTCTTAAATAAATTATGTTTTCTTTCATGTAATTAGCAAGAGTCCATGAGCTAGTGACGTATGGGATAGCTGATACCCAAGATGTGGAACTTCCACGCAAGAGTCACTAGAGAGGGAGGGATAAAATAAAGACAGCCAATTCCGCTGAAAAAATAATCCACAACCCAAATCAAAAGTTTTAATCTTAATAATGAAAAAAACTGAAATTATAAGCAGACGAATCAAACAGAAACAGCTGCCTGAAGTACTTTTCTACCAAAAACTGCTTCAGAAGAAGAAAACACATCAAAATGGTAGAATTTAGTAAAAGTATGCAAAGAAGACCAACTTGCTGCTTTGCAAATCTGATCAACAGAAGCTTCATTCCTAAAAGCCCAGGAAGTAGAAACTGACCTAGTAGAATGAGCAGTAATCCTTAGAGGCGGGGATTTACCCGACTCCACATAAGCATGATGAATAAAAGACTTTAACCAAGACGCCAAAGAAATGGCGGAAGCCTTCTGACCTTTCCCTGGAACCAGAAAAGATAACAAATAGACTGGAAGTCTTCCTAAAATCTTTAGTAGCTTCAACATAATATTTCAAAGCTCTAACTACATCCAAAGAATGTAGCGATCATTCCTTAGAATTCTTAGGATTAGGACATAATGAAGGAACAACAATTTCTCTACTAATGTTGTTAGAATTCACAACCTTAGATAAAAATTGAAAAGAAGTCTGTAACACCGCCTTATCCTGATGAAAAATCAGAAAAGGAGATTCACAAGAAAGAGCATATAACTCAGAAACTCTTCTAGCAGAAGAGATAGCCAAAAGGAACAAT
Organism: Bombina bombina; assembly: GCF_027579735.1. Classification (NCBI taxonomy): domain Eukaryota; kingdom Metazoa; phylum Chordata; class Amphibia; order Anura; family Bombinatoridae; genus Bombina; species Bombina bombina. The sequence continues at coordinate 845,426,653 of NC_069499.1, read as the reverse complement.
AGTTTCCAGGAAAGTAATTTAATGTCCAGAGAATGCATAGGCTCAAACGGAGGAGCCTGCAAAGCCTTCAAAACCAAATTAAGACTCCAAGGAGGAGAGATCGACTTAATGACAGGTTTGATACGAACCAAAGCCTGTACAAAACAACGAATATCAGGAAGATTAGCAATCTTTCTGCGAAAAAGAACAGAAAGAGCAGAGATTTGTCCTTTCAAAGAACTTGCATACAAACCTTTATCTAAACCATCCTGAAGAAATTGTAAAATTCTAGGAATTCTGAAAGAATGCCAGGAGAATTTATGAGAAGAACACCAAGAAATATAAGTCTTCCAAACTCGATAATAAATCTTTCTAGAGACGGATTTACGAGCCTGTAACAGTGTTAATCACTGAGTCAGAGAAACCTCTATGACTGAGGATCAAGCGTTCAATCTCCATACCTTCAAATTTAATGATTTGAGATCCTGATGGAAAAATGGGCCTTGAGATAGAAGGTCTGGTCTTAATGGAAGTGTCCAAGGTTGGCAACTGGCCATCCGAACGAGATCCGCAAACCAAAACCTGTGTGGCCATGCTGGAGCCACCAGCAGTACAAATGAACGCTCCAATAGAATTTTGGAGATCACTTTTGGAAGAAGAACTAGAGGCGGAAAGATATAAGCAGGATGATAATTCCAAGGAATTGACAATGCATCCACTGCTTCCGCCTGAGGATCCCGGAATCTGGACAGATAACTGGGAAGTTTCTTGTTCAAATGAGAGGACATCAGATCTATTTCTGGAAAACCCCAGAGTTGAACAATCTGAAGAAAAACCTCTGGATGAAGAGACCATTCGCCCGGATGTAACATCTGGCGACTGAGGTAATCCGCTTCCCAATTGTCTACACCTGGGCTGTGAACCGCAGAAATTAGACAGGAGCTGGATTCCGCCCATACAAGTATCCGAGATACTTCTTTCATAGCTTGAGGACTGTGAGTCCCCCCTTGATGATTGACATATGCCACGGTCGTGACATTGTCTGTTTGAAAACAAATAAACGATTCTCTCTTCAGAAGAGGCCAAAACTGAAGAGCTCTGAAAATCGCACGGAGTTCCAAAATGTTGATTGGTAATCTCGCCTCCTGAGATTCCCAAACCCCTTGCACTGTCAGAGATCCCCATACAGCTCCCCAACCTGAAAGACTCGCATCTGGTGAGATCACAGTCCAGATTGGACGAACGAAAGAGGCCCCTTGAATTAAACGATGGTGATCCATCCACCAAGTTAGAGATGATCGAACATTGGGATTTAAGGATATTATTTGTGATATCCTCGTATAATCCCTGCACCACTGGTTCAGCATACAAAGCTGGAGTGGCCTCATGTGAAAACGAGCAAAAGGGATCGCGTCCGATGCAGCAGTCATGAGACCTAAAATCTCCATGCATAATGCTACCGAAGGGAACAATTGAGACTGAAGGTTTCGACAGGCTGAAACCAATTTCAGACGTCTCTTTTCTGTCAGAGACAAAGTCATGGACACTGAATCTATTTGGAAACCTAAAAAGGTTACCCTTGTCTGAGGAATCAAGGAACTCTTTGGCAAATTGATCCTCCAACCATGTCTTTGAAGAAACAACACAAGTTGATTCGTATGAGATTCTGCAGAATGTGAAGACTGAGCAAGTACCAAGATATCGTCCAAATAAGGAAATACCGCAATACCCTGTTCTCTGATTACAGAGAGAAGGGCACCGAGAACCTTCAAAAAGATCCTTGGCGCTGTTGCCAGACCAAATGGAAGAGCAAAAAACTGGTAATGCTTGTCTAGAAAAGAGAATCTCAGAAACTGAAAGTGATCTGGATGAATTGGAATATGCAGGTATGCATCCTGTAAATCTATTGTAGACATATAATGCCCTTGCTGAACAAAAGGCAGAATAGTTCTTATAGTCACCATTTTGAATGTTGGTATCCTTACATAACGATTCAATATTTTTAGATCCAGAACCGGTCTGAAAGAATTCTCTTTTTTTGGTACGATGAATAGATTTGAATAAAACCCCAGCCCCTGTTCCAGAACTGGAACTGGTATAATTACCCCAGCTAACTCTAGGTCTGAAACACATTTCAGAAATGCCTGAGCCTTCACTGGATCGACTGGAATGCGAGAGAGAAAGAATCTTCTCACAGGCGGTCTTACTTTGAAACCTATTCTGTACCCTTGTGAAACAAGGTTCTGAATCCAAAGATTGTGAACCGAATTGATCCAAACATCTTTGAAAAATCGTAACCTGCCCCCTACCAGCTGCGCTGGAATGAGGGCCGCACCTTCATGTGGATTTAGGGGCTGGTTTTGACTTTCTGAAAGGCTTGGATTTATTCCAGACTGGATTAGGTTTCCAACCGGGAGCTGTTCCTTTAGGGGAAGGATCGGACTTCTGCTCCTTCTGACGAAAGGAACGAAAACGATTAGCAGCCCTGTAATTACCTTTAGATTTTTTACCCTGAGGCAAAAAGGCACTCTTCCCTCCAGTAACAGTTGAAATTATAGAATCCAACTGAGAACCAAACAACTTATTACCTTGGAAAGAGAGAGAAAGCAAAGTTGATTTAGAAGTCATATCTACATTCTAGGATTTAAGCCATAAAGCTCGTCTAGCTAAAATAGCTAAAGACATATACCGGACATCAACTCTAATGATATAAAAAATGGCATCACAGACAAAGTTATTAGCGTGTTGAAGAAGTTTAACAATGCTATATGTATTATGATCTGTCACTTGTTGCGCTAAAGCCTCCAACCAGAAAGTTGAAGCTGCAGCAACATCAGCCAAAGAGATAGCAGGTCTAAGTAGATTACCTGAACATAAATAAGCTTTTCTCAAAAAAGATTCAATTTTCCTATCTAAAGGATCTTTAAACGAAGTGCTATCTGCCGTAGGAATAGCAGTACGTTTGGCTAGAGTAGAGATAGCCCCATCGACTTTAGGGATTTTATCCCAAAATTCCAGTCTATCAGATGGCACAGGGTACAATTTCTTAAACCTTGGAGAAGGAGTAAATGAAGTACCCAGACTATCCCATTCCCTAGCAATCACATCTGAGATAGCATCAGGAACTGGAAAAACTTCCGGAATTAACACATGAGGTTTATAAACCGAATTTAAACGTTTAGCAGTTTTAGTATCAAGAGGACTGGACTCCTCCATATCTAAAGCAATCAAAACTTCTTTAAGCAATGAACGAATAAACTCCATCTTAAATAAATATGAAGATTTATCAGTATCAATATCTGTGGTAGAAATCTTCTGAACCGGAAAAAACCTCATCAGAAACAGATAAGTCAGAATGATGGCGGTCACCTAAAAATTCATCTGAAATATGAGAAGTTTTGAAAGACCTTTTACGTTTACTGGAAGGAGGAATAACAGACAGAGCCTTCTTAATAGAATTAGAAACAAATTCTTTTACATTAACAGGAACATCCTGAACAATAGATGTTGAAGGAACAACAACAGGTAAAGGATTATTACTAATGGAAACACAATCTGCATTAGAAAGTTTATCATGACAGCTTTCACAAACTACAGCTGGAGGAACAGTTACCACAAGTTTACAACATATGCACTTAACTTTGGTAGAACCAGCATCAGGCAGCGTCTGTCCATTAGAGGATTTTGATCCAGGGTCAGGATGAGACATCTTGCAATATGTAATAGAAAAAACAACAACATATAAAGCAAAATTATCAAATTCCTTAAATGACAGTTTCAGGAATGGGAAAGAATGCAAAATAATAAGCTTCTAGAAACCAGAAGCCATGAAAAGAAAATGAATAAATAAAGTGAGTAAAAAAGACGCCTACATTTGTTTGGCGCAAAAAAAATGTCTGAATACGCATGCGTAACAGAATACAACTTCCGGCGTAAATTACGTCGCCAGAAATGACAACATTTTTAGCGCCAAAAAAAGTTTGCGCCAAAAATGACGAAATAAAAATAAACATGTTCTGCCCCCGCGAGCCTAACAGCATGCAGGAAAAAATGGCCAAATGAAATTTTTCAAGGTAAGAAAAAAATAATTAAATGCATTATCCCAATAATGAAACTGACAGTCTGTATTTAAAAAGGAATACTGATTATCCTGAATCAAGGCAAATATAAGTTTATAGACATATATTTAGAACTTTACATATAAAGTGCCCAACCATAGTGCAGAGTGTCACAAAGAATAAGATTTACTTACCCCAGGACACTCCTCTACATATAGCAGATAGCCAAACCAGTACTGAAACGAGAATCAGTAGAGGTAATGGTATATAAGAGTATATCGTCGATCTGAAAAGGGAGGTAGGAGAAGAAATCTCTACGACCGATAACAGAGAACCTATGAAATAGATCCCCTAGAGGTAGACCATTGTATTCAAATAGGCAATACTCTCTTCACGTCTCTCTGACATTCGCTTCGAGAGGAAAACCAGGCTTCAACCTGTTGCGAAGCGCATATCAACGAAGAATCTTAAGCACAAACTTACTTCACCACCTCCACGGGAGACAATGTTTGTAAAACTGAATTGTGGGTGTGGTGAGGGGTGTATTTATAGGCATTTTAAGGTTTGGGAAACTTTGCCCCTCCTGGTAGGAATGCATATCCCATACGTCACTAGCTCATGGACTCTTGCTAATTACATGAAAGAAAACAAGGCACACTATAGGGAAATTACAAGTAGAGCACTATCAATACCAGGGAACCGCGCTAAGATTAGCAAACAATCTGGAATTAAAAGCCCATGGTAAAACAGAATTACAAGAGAGTGTTGTAGTGTGGCTAACATCTCTCCAGTGTGCCCCATACTTTCAATGGATAACGTGGCTGAGCTATGTGTTGCCCTTGAGATAGTGCTATAAAAGTTAGCACAACTTGAATAAAAGTATAACAAAACACTTGTAAAACATGTTATTAGATGGAAAATATACATTTATTATTGAAATAAATATCTAAAAAGTGTTTCAATGGGATATGGTATATGACAAGGTGTTTAACAGGGAAGGGCTCAGAGGTGTGTGTGTGTATATATATATATATATATATATATATATATATATATATATATATACTGTATATATATATATATATATATATATATATATATATATATATATATATATATATACTGTATATATACACACCTGTCTATTTAATACATGTTCACACTAGATAACTATAGTAACAATTCCATGAAGATAACTATAGTAACAATTCCATGTGACCATTATTTACCCAATCAGAAGGGGAAGTCATTTTAAACACAGGCTGTAGATTCAGTGGCTTAACATTGCAACAGCAAATCACACAAAGGGGCCGATTTACTAATGTGCGGGCGGACATGATGCGCTATAGCAGATCATGTCCGCCGCACATTGATAAATTCCAGCAGCATACGCTGTTGGCATTTATCATTGCACAAGCATTTCTAGTGAAATGCTTATGTAATATCGCCCCCTGCAGATTCGTGGTCAATCGTCCCCTAGCAGGGGGTGTCAATCATCCCGATCGTACCTCAGAGGTGGCGGACAAGTTAAGGAGCAGCGGTCTTATGACCGCTGCTTCTCAACTTCTGCTTCAGGCGGACCTGAAGTGGAGTGGGTCGAAAGCAGCATCTGCTGCTTCCTAAATCGACCCCAAAGAGGTTGTGGGAAGAATAGAAAGTGTTAATTTTTATGAGAAATTTAATGATTCAGCAATAGTGAGTAAGTTATGCAATATCTAAGTGGAAAATCCATTGTTAAAAAACAGTATTATGTGTAATATGTGTGCAAAGGAAATTTATAATCCAGTCTCATTCTATTTTTATTGTTTTATTTTGTTCCGGTTTGTAAATGTGACTATTGACAGGTGTATATCATCACAAAGTAAGGGGGTGGGATTTTTGGGTATATATGTAGCAAGTGTGACATTGTTTGTTAGGCAGTCTTAGGAAACACATCAATATCTTGAAAAAGGCTCCTTTTGGAGCTGAAACTTCGTTTTTCATGGTATTTAATAAAGGTATTGAACTTTATCAAGACCTTTGAGTGCCTGAATTCTTTGAAACTTTCTATATACAAGGGGCGAGATTACATATGCGGTGCAGGCTTCAGCGTAAGTACTGAAACCTGTGCTGCCCGCAATTTCACCTCGCACATCGGGGTATCACATAAACCCCACGGGCAGTTCATAAAGTGCCCTAAGTCGGATAAACTAGCGATGTCCGGAAATGTGCGTAAATACAAATTTCTGGGGGAGCGGAGCAAGCTCTGAAACTGAACGGTCGCATACTACCATAGCTTCGGCTATATATTATTATCTAATATATATTTGACCGCTCAGCTCAGCACAATTTGGGCACTTAATGTGTTTAATGGCCCATAGAACCGTATTACGAAGCCCATTAACTAAGGGACGCTAGCAGTCAAAGAAAATCCACTTTGTTTCTTTTGTGCCGAGACTTTCAAAGCAGCGGCCATTTTCCAGCCCACGTGGAGGCATAAAGATGGAGAGACCTAGCCATGTGAAAACTAGACACCTTAAATGCCCGACTTCTACAGTTAGAGCATAAGGTAATTCTTGCAATTACGTCGTTTGATGAAGACTACAGGCTAACAACTGAACGGCATGAAGTACAGATGTGGGAGCTGACTCAGGATTTTGCCGGGCCGACTGGGGCAGCTGAGTCCACTGAGACCCTGTTCGCCACAGAGGCTGCAATCGCAAGTAATGGGCTAGCTGAACACTCAGTGAATATGCCTCCTTCTGATGTCCCGGCTACAGTACCTGGTAGTGGAGTACCGCAGCTATACAGTGAATGCCACCACAGTAGTCAGATGACAGAAGAACCTACCTGGTGCAACTATCCTCTTGTGTCTGATGAGGACTTGGCACTCTGGAGTTACCTGCTTATGCGGGTGATTCCCGCTTTGGGAACTGCTGGGATTGACAACGGGAGAGGAAGGCGTACTGCTGAAATGTACCTGCTCACACAGGAAACATCTGGCGCACTCCGACATCCTAATGTGGCCTCAGCGACCCATTTAGCATCCTCTTCAGAAGCAGACTATCTCCTCCACATTATGGAACTGGCCTACCCTACATATCTATATGGTAGAGCATGGATGATACCTTCAGCCGAGAGACACTGGCCTTCAGGTAGAGATGCCATAAACAGCGAAGCCGGGAAACACTATACGGCTGACTCTGTCAAAAGATTACCCGCTGCCTTAGGGACACTGTGCAAGTATGGCATTGGTTAAGGTCCTATCAGCCCATATATACCGATGATGTTACCCTGATGCGATAATTTTTGCTTCCCCTGATGTATGACTGTTTGATATCTGGACATGATAATTTGCACTTATGATAATGTCCCTGAAATATTGGCTTCCTAGCTGACAAAAAAAGAGAACTTGAATCCTACTAAGCGTTGGTTTACTAATTATATATTACTTTCCATATTCTATAATTTAGAACAGCTTAACAGCGAGTACTGGTTAGTAAACGATGTATGGTGCATACAGTGGTATATAAATGTTCTTCCTCTAAACAGGGACTAAGATATGCATAATTATATATATCCTCTCTGGCACAAACTGAATCAACACACTGTTACATATTTGTGTGCACTGTACTCAACATTTTTTTTTCATGTTCACGCTATAGCAGGTTGGCTATTTATGTAGCATATTAAGTTGCAGCTCTCTAGTACTCACCCGTCATTTTGCTCTGAGCTTAATGAGAATGCCTTCTGACACACAATACATTCATATGTTCAACTATGTACATTATCTGTTTATACTAGATCTCGCAAACTCGTTCAATATGTTTTATATATTTTATTCATTCCATTCTGACCTTTACTACATAAGTATAGTAATCCTTTGCTGGATGTAGAGGGTAAGCCAATCTATGATGTGCCCATATGTTCTAAACAATTTGAAAGATTGTACTAGTTTTTGTAAGTATTACAATACTATTATGGTCCTGCTGGCCACAAGTGTCTCCCTCTTGCTTAGCTGGGATAATGGTGTGGTCTTCAATGCCTCTCTATAGCAAATAAAAGACTTGAAAGGTATCTCTCCTCATCCTTTCCTACTCTGTGTGATAGAGTGGGTCATATCCAATACCCCATTTCCATCTCCGCCCAGTAGTGACAACAATCCCTGAGGGGAGGTACAACTCATACAACAATAGAATATTCATCAGGCTTAGAGAATATGTATGCTTTATCGAGACCTTACACGTGACACTATTTTCCAATGCATAAGGTTTTAAGTTTTAAACTTACCACTAATCTTTGCAGTTATATATGTTTGTTGATAATAGTTCTTAGTTGGACACCCATATTATATGGTCTCTTATACCAAGTCTAGTACATTATCCCAGCTATCACACTTTAAATAAGCTACCTTTTACCTTAGAAAACTCATATACCGGATTATCGTTCCAATCTCTACAGTTATTAGTTTCCCATGAGCTTTGTCTCTTATAATTAGTATATATGTCTAGAGAATACATCGACTGCTTTCTTACTTAGATAGAGGAGACAGTAACATCCCATTGAATACATGCAATGTAATAGGATAGTGACCAACTACTTTCGGCTACAGGTGAGAATTCTGTTTTCTGTTGTGGGGTATAGGGCCCGTACCCTACAGATAGATAATTAATCTACTAGATTGCCGTAAGTATATATTCTCAAGTAACCTGTATGGTCGAATCCATGTTCTGAAGATTTTAAATTAGATAAACTGTGTACATTTCCTGTACGAATGTAGCACGGTCCCTCTGTCATAGTCAGAAACTCCCGATACTTGGCTCATCTAATCTTCGCTAACTGATTTATTCAAAAATCCCCGGACCCCCCCCCCCACTCCAGTGAGCTTACATCGTCAGCAAAGGGAAATGCACCCTATAGAATTTTTTTCCTTTTATTATAAAATATATTGATACACATATTCTGATATCTATAATTGTAATCTCATGTGACAAGCTGCTTTCTTGTTACTCTGCCGTTTCACATTTTAGTTATGTCACTATCATGTATCATATTACTAAGGGTCCAAAAGCGACCCAATATGCCTTTTATTTGTTACATACCCCCTATTATATCCTCAAACCACTATATAATACCTATAATAGCATCAGAGGTCCAAGAGAGACCGTCACCTTCTACATGAGTATAATTATTTCTAGTTTATCTTTATGCTTTGCATTAGGGGGAAATGATAAGTTTACATTGCCTTAAACACGGCAACCAAATATACATAAAAAGGGGTTTGATTGAGAGTACATAGGTTAATTATCTGTCAAGGATTATGTTTGCATTCTAGGATGTTATGTTTTATTTATAATGTATAATTTGTGACTTGGTGACATTTTGTATCATTCAGATGCTACTACTCAGACTATATACTTTATAACCTCAATAAAAACTGTTTTGCTAAAAATAAAAATACAAATTTCTGGAGTCGCCAGTGACTTACGGCACTTTAGAAACTGCCAGCGCCTAAGAATAAAAAAAGTCTAACATGCCTCCCAAAAATAAAGCCGACACGTAAAACCCCTATAACCACAATCCCCCCACATCGCAAGTAATAATAAAAGTATTAACCCCTAAACCGACAACCCCCCACAACACAATATGCCTAATTAAACTATTAACCCCTAATCCGCCATTCACCCACATCGTGATCTACCTAGTAAAAGTTTTAACCCCTAAATCGGCCAACCCCAACATCGCAAACTACCTAATAAATGTATTAACCCCTAATCCGCCGTTCACCCACATCGTAAAGTACCTATTAAAACTATTAACCCCTAATCCGCCATTAACCCACATCGCAATAAACCTTATAAATATATTAACCCCTAATCCGCCAAACCCACACAACGCAATAATCCTAATAAAACTTTTAAGCCCTAAACCTCCAAACCCACACAACGCAATTATCCTAATAAAACTATTAACCCCTAATCCACCAAACCCCCACAGCGCAAATAACTAATTACTAAGCCCCCTAACCTAACACCCACTAAATTAACCCCAAATTACATAAAATAAAAAAAATAATAAATTACAATAAAAAAAAAAAATCATAACAGTACTTAGAAAAATAAACCTAAAATACATTAATCTAAAATTAACAAAAATAAAAAAGTCTAAAATTATTCAAAATAAAGAAATTAAACCTAATCCATATGAAAATAAAAAGCCCCCCCCCAAAAAAAAAACACCCCCTAATCTAATGCTAAACTACCAATAACCTTTAAATGGACTTTTTGTAGGGCATTGCCTAAAGTTAAACAGCTCTTTTGCATTTAAAAAAATTCAAAGTTCCCCCTAACAGTAAAACCCACCACCCACCAAACCACCCAAAATAAATAAACCTAACACTAAAAAAAAACTAAACTACCCATTGTCCCTAAAGCGGCATTTGTATGGGCATTACCATTAAAAGGGCTTTCAGCTCTCCTTAAAAGGGCATTCAACTCTTTTAAGATTGCCCATAAAAAGCCTAATCTAAAAAAAAAAAAAAAATCCTAAATCTAACCACCAAATAGGTACTCACCATTCCTGAAGTCCAGCGGAGAAGGTCCTGTTCCAGGCGGTGAAGTCTTCTTCCAAGCGGCTGACATCTTCTTCCAAGCGGGGACCTCTTCCTTCTTCATCCAGGAACAAGCCAGAGAGGAGATGAGTGCGGAGCAGGTCTGGCGACCGCGGAGCTGTGGAGCGTGGAGGATACTCTGTGTATGATCACCACCGTACACAGAATAGTGAATTCAAGGTACACGTTTTAATATGGGGTACCTTGAATTCCTATTGGCTAAAATATTTAAATTAGCCAATAGGATGAGAGCTACTCAAATCCTATTGGCTGTTCATCTTTTGAACGTTCATTCCATGAATCCACCACCCTTTCTGTAAAAAAAATGCTTCCTCACATTTTCCCTGAATCTACTACCCTCTAACTTAAAGGGACATAAAACAAGTTTGGATAAAGATATGTACTTTAATTACTTAACCTGCAAATTTATACTGCAGTGCCTCGCCATTAACCCTTTTAAGTTTCTGAATTGTAAAGCTCTAACTACCCCCACACATTTCCTTCTATGGCCGTATCTATATCTATTGTTGTTTTGGTAGAATGCAATAATGCATAGGGATTATCTGCTGGAGCATGCCTAGAAGATGTGAACTCAGTTGAAATGCAATGCCTGTGTCTAAACACTGATAAGGAGGGGTGAAGTTGGCTTCTACAGGCAGCTTAGTTATGTTATTCATTTTGCTTATTTTTGAAAAATACTTTAAAATACTTGCCAGCAATTTTTAAACATTTTTTTATGCAAACTATTTTTAATTAATTAGCCCTTTTAGGATATGCACAGATTTTAACTTGTTTTATATCCCTTTAAGATTGTGACCACTTGGTTTGCTATTTATTTTATTGTGGAAAATGCTTTCAGCTTCCACTTTAAGTTCCTTCATATATTTGAAGATTTCTATCATGCCACCTCTTTCCCTTCTCTCCTCTAAACTATATATATTTAGATCAAAGAGTCTTTCTTTGTACCGTTTTAGTAGCCCTCCTTTGGACAGTTTCTATTTTATTTATATATTTCTGGGGATGTCTCCAGAACTATACACAATATTTCAAAAGATGCTTTTCTAGTGAAAAGTGGCATAAGAACCCTGTTATTTCTGCTACTAATACCTCTCCCAATGCAACCAATTATTTGACTAGCCTTACTGGCTGCACTGCTGCATTGTCTACTGAAGTAATAATTCTCAAGTCCCGTTACTCTTTAGTTAAAGTAAGTAATGAACCATTGAGACTATAATTGACCTTTGGGGTTTTGGATCCTATATGCATAATGCTGCTCTTGGTAATATAACATTTTAGATCCTATTTATTTGCCCAGTCCTCCAGTTTGTTTATATTACTACTCATTTGATCCATTCCTCCTGGAACATCAACTCTTTGGATCATCAGCAAACAAGCACACATTCCTCTGGAGCCCACTTCCAATATCACTAATGAACATGTTAAACAAAACAGACCAAGAACTGACCTTTGGGGAACACCACTAGTAAATGACCCCTCATTTGAATATACTCCATTAATTGAAACCCTCTGTCGTCTATCTTTAAGCCAGCATTCTACCCACTTAACAATCTTAGCATCTACTCCAAGGCAATATATTTTGTGAATACGTTTGTTGTGTGGGACGGTGTCAAATGTTTTGCTAAAGTCTAGATATGCAACATCTACAGCTCCTCCCTGGTCTATTAATTTAGTTACATGGTCAAATAAATCAATTAGATTAGTCTCACATGATCATCCAGCAGTGAAACCATGCTGTCCTTTGTCTTATAAGTTGTTTGCCTGAAGGTAAGACACAAGCCTTTCCTTTAAAATAAAAGAGTTTCCATTAATTTCCCTACAATTGAGGTCAAACTGACTGGCCTATGGATAGCTGAGTCTTCCCATCTACCCTTTTTTATGAAGAGGAACTATATATTATTAATTTTCCAGTATTCTGGAACAACTCCTGTTAACAGTGACTGATTAAATAAATCAGCTAATGGAGTAGCTATTACAGATCAAAGTTCTCTTAGAACCCTAGGATAAATTTTATCTGGAATCATATAATTATTTACTTTTACCTTTGATAAAGCCCTTCAAGTCTCTCCCTCTCTAAAAAGAGAAATACTACCCACATTATCATTTAAAGTAACATCCTTTGAATTTCACTATCTTTACAATCTGTTGTGAAGACCGAACAAAAGTAATCATTTAGACAGTTTGCTATTTGTTTATCTCCTTCCACTACTCTATAATCCTTAGTCTTTAGTCTTACTATCCCTTCCCTAGTTTTTCTCTTTTCACTGATTTATCTAAAAAACGTTTTGTCTCCATTTTTTTATTGATTGTGTTATTCTCTCATCTGCATCAGGTTTAGCCTTTTTTATTTTGTATTTAATCTTTTTATTGAGGTACCATTAAAACATTAAAATGCAAAATTACATAAGTGTCGGATATACAAGAGAAGCTTTGCTAGTCTGAGGAACAGGCTGTCTAATACATTCGTATCGATCCATAAGAGTACAAAGAAAAACACAAATGTATTACCCAACAAATAGTAGTAACAAAAAGGTACTAATGGGGTTTATAGTTATTAGACCCTAAGAACTATTACAAGTTTGACCTACTATAATGTACCTGAATATAATCTCTAAAAGAAACTCAATTTCTGTATAGACCTAATTTTTGTTAGATTTTTAAGAAATGAAAAGACCTCCTCGATCCTGGAAGGCCACTCTTGGAGTATAACTAACCCTTTTGGAATACAATATGATACAACTGTCATGTAACTATATATGACATAGAGGTTAACATGTTAAAGATGTATTCTATATAACATAATAAACAATATTTGAAATGGTACAAATTGCACAATATATGAATGGGATACGCATGCGCCGGCCCCCACAATGACGTCACTGCTATTGTGAACACAGACCAGCATTTAATAAATGTGTGTCTGTGTTCAGCAGTGATTCATTTTCACTTGGATCATAATGCTCACTTTTTGCAGCAGAGCTTACTACATTGTATGTATACAATTACCCATGCTCAAAAATGTTATTTTTCACAAACGGCTGCATTAGGTAGTAATAATAAGTGCCAAAAGAGTGATCCGGTCACAGCATAGACACGACTGCCTTCTGTGCTAACTGCATGACAGCTCTGTGCGATGTGACCAGTTGAGGCTGGAGAGAGCTTGCTATTACACAATAATAATATTTAACACTACATGCTATATGTTTAGCAATGGAAATGTATTCCTACATAAATCAATTTGAGCAATTGCAATTGGTCAGAGGGCGGGCTAACATAGGGCTGTTGCCCAGCCCTTTTATCCAGGTTTTCCAAGATTGTTGAGGACAGCGTCTGCTAAAGGATTTTAAAAAAGGTAAAAAAATTCACTTTTACAACTACTATTTTTTGGGGTATTGCTCTAATTAGTTTTACTACCGTGTTGCTGCTGCTATGCCACCAACCTATTATGAGTGAACTAGGCCTTTAAGTGTCTGAATTTAAATTTCTGTTACCAGAGTACTTTTAAATTGGTGGGGGGAAACAGGAAAAAGCAGCCGGTTTAAATAATGTTTGGACCATAGCAGGTACATTTCTGAGTTTTATCATTACAAATCTGTGAGCTTGGGAATACATTAGATTTAGTACCCTATTTTATTTAACAGTTCAATAAACGTAGAATCTGATGGGTGGGATTTTATAGAGCATCAGCTAACGACTAGCCTATCAAACCAAAGTGATGAAACATTATGCACTATTACTGAGAACAAAGCTATACAATAAGGAGTTTGTATGTAGGGAATCTATGAGATATCAAGGCCTATTATCTATCTGACTAAATGTATTAAATACAAGTCCCTCTGTGTATATTGGGATCTTAAACGTAAGCCGCTGTCTCAGCTGCTGACAGCAGACCACTTGTCCTTGGATGGCTTGTATCACAGTATATATGAGAAATAATATTGCCTACACTTTGGTCTCTGTACAACAGCATTTAGACATAGTTTAATATTTGTGCATCATTATTAGGAAAAGGTCAAACTAAGAGTACAATATATATATATATATATATATATATATATATATATATGATGTATAGAGAGCACTCTCACTTACAAAGTTCTTTAGTGCCAGGGTGCCAGCAGGTAAGTATACAAGGTGAAGGAAGGCACTCACTGGTCTTTTCATCAAAAGTTTATTATCAAGCGTGACGTTTCGGGGACACACTCCCCTTCCTCGAACAAAAGGAATATATATATACTGTATATCTATCTATCTATCTATCTATCTATCTATCTATCTATCTATCTATCTATCTATCTATCTATCTATCTAAAGGTTGGTCCAACTTTAAATCCTTAATAAGAAAAGAAGAAGGTATTTAGGTATTGAAGTTAATTTTCAAAATCTGCATGTGTAAAAAAGGCTCATGATTTGTAATATATTCCCCATTAGGTAGTTGAAACAACTGAGCCCATGTCACGTATATTAATAGAAGCTCAAGAAAAATGTCAAGTGAGTGCATGAGAGGAGACTAGCTCCATACACATTAGCATGATAATTACCATAATTATCAACATTTAACTTATACAACTTTAACATTTAGATGGTTGTGAAATATCTATAAGGAGCCATTTCTGACCAATAAGCCAGTACCTCTATATGGGAAACATACATATTTGAACTAGAGCAGGACAGATCTTCGTTCCAGATTAAAGGGACACTGAACCCAAATTTTTTCTTTCATGATTCAGATAGAGTATGAAATTTTAAGCAACTTTCTAATTTACTCCTGTTATCAATTTATTTTATTCTCTTGGTATCTTTATTTGAAATGCAAGAATGCAAGTTTAGATGCCGGCCCATTTTTGGTGAACAACTTGGGTTGTCCTTGCTGATTGGTGGATAAATTCATCCACCAATAAAAAAAGTTCTGTCCAGAGTGTTGAACCAAAAAAAGCTTAGATGCTTTCATTTTCAAATAAAGATAGCAAAAGAACGAAGAAAAATTGATAATAGGAGTAAATTAGAAAGTTGCTTAAAATTGCTACATGCCCGTTGTTGAAGGCTACATACCTTCCTAGGGCACTCGCACATATCCCAAGGTGTCGGGCTGAGAGCCGTGGAATAAGCCGTGGTGGCTCGGTCGCTGGAGCCAGACCCATAACACACGTGACCAGATACATGCTGTCTACCTGGAAGTCCGGTGAAGGAAACGGCTTTTACCGTTATCGCAATACTTCAATTGGTAGGACTGCCAACAACGAGGGTCAGTATCGGATGACATTAACTAAAGTGTCATTGTGAGCATCGGAGGGCGCACCAGTCAGGAAGGACCTTGTGAGGTGTATAAACGGAATAGTAAGAGATCTGGATTATTTCTTGCAAGAGGACAGTGAGAATCCCTGAAAATGTGCTGGTCCCTTGCGGCTAGAGTTTCATCGCAGAAGCGTGATACAAGAGCCTGTTGATCTAGATCACAACAGAAGTGCTTGGAGACAACCTGAAGATCAGTAACAGAGCCACTATAACAGAGTACGCCAGCAGGAGGACCAGTATACTTGCAGGCCGTTGGTAGATGTGTTATTGTAATTCCTAACAACACGTCCAGGACCACGGCACTGGTCTGTGGAATACACTGCTTGGAGGAGGTGAACATACCCTTGATAGCGAGGAGCTGCAGTAAGAGGGAGACTGCCCAAAAGCGCAAGTACTGTCTAATATCTTAAAGCATAAAAGCAGTGTTATAACGCCCTGACTTTTTTTTTTTACGTCAGTTCTCCATTTTTATTATATTCTTTATATTCAAAGCCATTAAAATAACTCATTTTTTTCAGTGCCTTAAAGGAGATGCTGGACTTGAGACTGATGTGCTATTAGCATTATTATTGTTGATAATACCTGGATACATGCTATAAGACCTCTGCGGTCTATCTTAGATTACATAGACTCTAAAGCTGATGGACAATGTAATGCACTTTAGAGTTTAATGCCTTACTTTTTTCTCGATCTAGCCCTATTGGAGAGAAGTTTCTGTCATGTGTATCCCCATGCATTCATAAAAAAGACCTGTGGTATAAAGGAGTTGGGTTGATAATATACTTTATGGAAATATACTACATTTGTACAAGGTACAATACACTATACGCATTAAAGCGCTAAAGGTGCTCTGAGAAATTAGAACAACTTAATTGATCTTTATAAATTTCTACACTCGAAAAGCTGTAATAGGATTGCATAGGCATTCAGAGGCTGTCTAACTGTACTTCCTAATAGTGTGTCAAGTGGTATGCCTTTATATTTTTGTCTGAATTGAAGTATTTTATTTACTGTTTGTAGCAACGTTTCAGAAGTAATTTTTGTTATGTCTTATATGTAACACAACTAATTAACAATAATGTGCGACATGCTATAACAAGAGACATGGTCGGATAGAAGTCTTCACTAGTTTGAGCTTTGGTGTTCATATTAAACAGTGAAAGTATAACAAAATAAAACACACACAATATAAATTGAGCACAGGCGGAATCAGTTTGGTAGCTTCACAGCACTACTACATATACTAGGTGAAGTAGGAGCTCAAGGGGCCACTCCCGCCCCCCTACAGATAGCTCTCTTATATATTTTTAGCATTGGGACACTTGTATTCAGACTAATATATTAATAAAAAACAAAAAACACCTATGATAGATGCACATGGATAAATATATCACAAACACTAAAGTTAATTCTCCGGCCATGCCTGCTAAACAAAAAGATAAAAAACGCGGACTTCTGATGCACATTTAGATAACCCAAACGAGTCAATGTTACAAAAATTGATATACAACCATTGGTAACCCAGATGTCTGATATTTTTCTACCGCAATTCGAGCTGTTAAAAACTCAAATGACAAGTTTAATGGTAAAGTTAAGACAATTCTCCAACCGGCTTACAGAAGTCGACAATAGAGTATCAGGAAACGAGGACCTATTGTATAACCAAGAACAAAATATAGACGATAATAGTAAAATACTGAAAGTGTTGCAAGACAAAGTCCACGAGCTAGAAGATCGCTTGCGGCGAAATAACCTTAAAATCTTAGGCCTTCCAGATAACGGAGATTATTCAGATTTAATTTCTTTCTCTAGCTCAATACTCCCCCTGGCTGTTGGTATTGAACAAAAAGACCTGCCAATACTAGTTGAAAGGGCCCACAGGCTGGGCCCAATCAGGGATAACTTAAGAGATAGGAATTATAATAGACCAGTGATGGTTAAGTATTTAAATTACCAAGATAAAATGAATATCTTAAGACTTTATAGAAAGATGGAGAATCTGTATATAGGTCAATCCAAGATATTAATCTTTCAAGTCTATTTCAGTGAAACCTCTCTTAAAAGGAAGGAGTTAGCCCCCTACTGTACGAAACTGATTAAAGCTGGCTTCTATATCCTGCCAAGGTGATAGTAGAGGAACAAGACGGCAATATTACCTTAAACAATGAGACAGAAGCTAGGGAATTTTGTAAAAGTAAGAAAGTGCTCTGATAGGAATTCAGGCAATTACAAATTATGCTTCAAATACATGAGTGTCATGGGTTTTTGTATTTTAATTTATTTTAATTTATTTTCTTTTTTTAGGTAAATGTAAAATATTAGCTATGCAGAAAAAGAAAAAGCTAAAATGTTTTAGTAATGGGATTTCGAAATATATTAAGATTAAAACTGTATATGATTCTGATGGTACCTTTACTATAAATGCTGTTGTCAGATTAATGCTAGATACAATGAGGGAAATTGCCCCTTTTTTAAAACCTTTTTTTTTTCCCTTCTCTCTCCCTCCCCCCCTCTGCGCATCTACCCCCTTACGTACCCACTGCCTCCCCCTACCTCCTCTGAAATACTTTTTATTTTTATGGTCCTTTAAAAATAATAAACCTAAATGAGGAAAGATAGGATCAAGTGTCTCTCGTGGAACATAGGCGGGGTAACATCACCTATCAAAAGAAAATTAATAATCAAACAACTTGCTAAATATAAACTGGATGTTGTATTATTACAGATGACGCACCTAAAAAAGATGGAGGTAGAGAAATTTAACGTTAGGATCTTAAGTGTTAATTATATATTTTGTAATATATATGGCCCTAACAGTGTTGACCAGACCTTCTGGGACACTATCACTGTCAAACTTTTCCCAAATTTAGATCAGAATATAATTCTCGCCGGAGATTTTAATTTAACCCCTATACCCTCACTCAATAGATTTTCCCCAAGTCAGAGCTCCCCGGCCCCTCAAAAATCAAAACTTTTTTTTCAAATATGTAAAGACAAAGTTACATGATATATGGCGTATTCAGCACCCAGATATTAAATCCTACACGTGTGAATCCAGGTCACATAGATCCTTCTCGAGGATCGATTGTTTTTTAGTCTCCAGTCATTTTCTTAAAGTTGGAACTAGGGCACAGATAAATGATATTGTTTTGACGGATCATGCTATAATCTAGCTGGAGATTGAATCTCGTCCTGCTCCGATACAGTAAATCATTTTTTTCCCCCAAAACACTTATTAAACAATATACCATTTCAAAATTGGCTACAACGCAAATGGCGAGAATATAGTGTAGATAATTACTTATACGTAGATAAGCCAGAGGTTTTCTGGGAAGTCACGAAGGCGTACTTTAGAGGCGAGATAAAAGCCTATATGATTATTGCCAAAAAGAAACTCAGAGCACGCAAACTACAGTTGGCAAACACAGTTACCAAGGCCTACAGAAAAATACATAAATATACCACTTAAAAAATACTGGGATAAATATAAAATAGTCAGACAGGACAGAGATCTCTTCTTAAAATCTAAAATGTCAAATGAGGAGATTAGAATGAATGCCCTGTATACTGGCCGCTATGGCAAGTCTGCTAAATATTTAGCCAGACTGGATAAGGTTAGGAAAAAGAATAATACAATTGAGCATATTGTTATAGGCGACCAGAATTATACAGAACTTACTGATATTAAAAATATCTTCCTTAACTACTATCAAAATATATATGCATCCAAAGCGATTGACCCAAAGAGTAATCTGACTTTCTGGAACAAAATTGTTTGTCCTGTAGTTCCGTCGGAGCAGGTCGAGCTAATTAACACACCTATAAAGCCGGATGAAGTCCTGAAGGCTATAGGAAGCTAAACTTGGTAAGGCCCCTGGTCCGGACCAACACCCTGTCGAGTTTTATAGATTACTCAAGTCAGAGATCGTCCTTACACTCACCAGCTTATTTAATGAATACTATACTAAAAAAAAAAAGAATGTCGCGATTTTTCTCAGCATCATTTATCACTCTTATTCATATAGACCAATCTCCCTACTAAATACAGATTATAAATTACTCACTTCCATTATCGCCAATCGATTAAGAAACCCACTACAGGAAGTTATACACTCGGATCAATCCGGTTTTATGACAGGCAGATTGCCTACAAAGAATATACGTAGGACATATATGATACTTGAGCATCTCTGGAATAAGCTGCACAGGGATAAAGTATCATTTAAACAGGAATTTGCTATGGTTTTAGTGGATGCTGAGAAAACTTTCAACTCTATAATTTGGGAGCATCTGTATAGCGCCTTGTCTAATTTTTTTTTGTGGAAACTTAATAAATTTTATTAAAGCCATATATAAAGAATAGACATATGCTCTCTATAATAAAACTTTCTCAGCTTAAGGAATTCAGAGGCATTGCATTCCCTGACATTAGGGCATATAATATTGCCATACTTGTACGACATGGAGTGCATTGGCTCCTCTCTTCTACTTAACTAATATAAAAATGAAAGAAAATCTTATACAACCGCTATCCCTTAAAGCGATCCTACATTGCCCTCATGCACAACTCCCTGGAAATATTAAAATAATATTTAGTATTTATAATGTGGTCAAAGCATGGCATATATCACCCTTCCTACCA
This sequence comes from Bombina bombina, assembly GCF_027579735.1. Lineage (NCBI taxonomy): Eukaryota > Metazoa > Chordata > Amphibia > Anura > Bombinatoridae > Bombina > Bombina bombina. The sequence continues at coordinate 845,406,072 of NC_069499.1, read as the reverse complement.
GTCAGAGGCCACCTGGAATTTCAACCAGGGTTTCAGTATGAGATATTCAATAGGTGGGCTGATAAAGGTTTAATGGTTTGAGAGCATTGCTACTGAATATAATTTGTCTAATAAGTGTTTCTACCCATATCTCCAACTTCGTCACTTTATGAATAAAAAAGTTGCAAACGGGAAACTGGTCGGAATACTTTGAAACAATAGGCGGTTTTATCAACCTATATAGGCAAGGGAACCACTCAATCTCATTATTATACAAGATCCTATTGGCAAAACAAGGTCAGTTAAATCTGGATCAGTTTTTATCTCACTGGATTAAGTACTTTGAAGAGATTAATAATGATACTATTAGTAAAGGCATTACGTGGGTATGTGGTGCTCCCCTTTCTTCCTCCTGGAAGGAATCCCATTTAAAGCTTCTCAATAATGCGTATATTTCAACAAAAAGGTTAGCTCGCTGGTCACAAGAACAACAACAAGTGTCATCTCCCTGCAGCGGATTTGCTTCATTGTTTTTGGTATTGCCCAAAAGTGAGACAGTTATGGCAGAAAGTAAATTTCTGGCTAAACAAAACTATAAAAGAACATTTTTTTTTCGAGCCAAGATGTATTCTCTTTCTGACCTTTGATGTACAGTGCCATGACCTGATTAATACTGTTATTTTAGTGGTTCGAAATCTGATCCTGAAAAACTATTTAGTGAGGCAATTAAATCACAGATTATGTTTGAACAACATAACTTATCTAATATACATAATAAACAAAATGTTTCTTTATTAAATGGTTGAAAAAGATTCAATCCTACCCCATATCGACACAATACATACTTTCCAAAGCGTTTCACAGGTCTGAGTATTTCAAAAGCTTAATGTTAAGGGAAATATTTCCAGTGACCTGGTATTAAAATATTAAGAAGGAATACTGGTGATAGTGCGGAGGTAGGGGTGTTGATGGGATGTTTTTTCCATCCCCTTTTTTTTTTTTCTCTCTCCTATTACTTTGGATTCTGTTTGTGTTTATAATTGAATACAGCATGAGAAACTGGAAACTACGTTTATTTATGCTATGAAATCCATATAAGGTCTTACTATCTAAAAGAATATTTACCTATGTTTTTTTTTTGTGTACATACAATTTTCCTTTTCTTTTTCTCTCAAAATGTTAAAATATGTCAGGGTGATGATATTATTTCTGTATGCATCTGTTCAAATGTGTTTTGGTTTCAAATGTAGCTGTTTCCTCTATGTATAAACTGTACTCTGCCAGATATGGTGGAGACCTTGTATTCAGAATCACCCTGCCGATGATAAATACATATATAAAAAAGAACAATCACATTATGGAACTTAAATATCAAACAGAGACAGATGCGCCACATGGCCCAATATTGTAGTTTCCAAATTTATGTAGATTTTACTATATAGTTGAACTCACATGTATTGGAGCACCTCAATTGGTGCAAATGACACAGTCTGGGATCTATAACAGTCACCCAGCAGACCGGCCTCTCGAGTTGTTCAGGGTCTGTGTAAAATAGAAAACACAAAAAAACCTATATGGCCTAGTATTGTATGACTAGAGTGATTTCACACCAGATAGTAGTATAAGATTTTGAACTCACATTTGGTGAAGCATCCCCAATGATGCTATAGAGACAAGCTGGGATTAATTCAGTCACCCAACAGACTTAGCTCGTGGCATACAGCATGCAATAGTCCTCTCAGTGGTCTTTAGGTCAGTGATATCCTCAGATAAAAACCAGTTCATAGGCAGCAAGTGTTTATAGTAAAAGTTAAAATCACTTTAATAAAATAATATTACATTGCGACGCGTTTCTCAGTCTCAGACTGTTTCCTCAGGCCTCAGGGTGATGATATTATTTCTGTATGCATCTGTTCAAATGTGTTTTGGTTTCAAATGTAGCTGTTTCCTCTATGTATAAACTGTACTCTGCCAGATATGGTGGAGACCTTGTATTCAGAATCACCCTGCCGATGATAAATACATATATAAAAAAGAACAATCACATTATGGAACTTGTTGCCTAAGAAGATAGTGAATGCCAATACCTTAGATACATTTAAAAAAGGGTTAGATACATTTCTGACTAGGAACAGAACTTTTAATTGAATTAATTTAAAGTGAAGGTCCATTTTGATGAATTAGTGCACGGTTTTTAATAAACCTATTAAAAACAAGCGCACTTTAATTCATCAAAATTGACATTTCACTGTTTTCTTCAAAAACTTACCTTCTAATCCTGGCAGCCACTCCAGCACTTCCTCCGCCCATCGCAAGCCGTCTTCGCGGGTCCAAAATGACGAATCAGGCTTCCTCCAATCACAGAATTGCATCAGGCCAAGATTCCCCCGGGGGGGAAGCTGTGATTGGAGAAAGCCTGATTCGTCATTTCTGACGTCTGCAGAGGCTTCCGACGGCCGGGGGAATCGCTGGAGCAGCATTCAGGATTAAAAGGTAAGTTTTTGAAGAAAACAGTGAAATGTCAATTTTGAAGAATTAAAGTGCCCTTGTTTTTAATAGGTTTATTAAGAACCGGGCACTAATTCATCAAAATGGACCTTCACTTTAAGCTCAATTAAAGCTTCTTTATTGTAACTCAAGTAGTAAATCTGTATAGGTTTAACTTGATGGACTATTCTTTCAACCCCATCTACAATGTTATTATGTTTATGTGACTATATTATGGTGTGTGTATATGTATGTATGTATATATATAAAACCAAGTCCAATGATTGCACTCTCTGGGTTTAGCACAGCAAACAAATGTTTAATGTGAACGTTTTCGGAGCATTCTCTCCTTCCTCATCTGAGGAAGGAGTGAATGCTCCAAAAACGTTCACATTAAACATTTGTTTGCTGTGCTAAACCCAGAGAGTGCAATCATTGGACTTGGTTATTTGGAATTTGTTGCACCCTGGTCTGTATCTTCTAAGCGAGTGGGAGTGCGCTGTTTATCTTCATTCTATCTATCTATCTATCTATCTATCTATCTATCTATCTATCTATCTATCTATCTATATGACATGCACACATAAGGACATTTATACCTCACACATACATCACACACATATTTACATCTTTAACATTTTCCTACAGCTCCCCACAACACTATCATCTCTTTAGCCATTTTTTTTATACTTTCAACCACATTTTCCCTTTCTTATTAAAGGGATATTCCAGCCAAAATTTTTAAAAAAAGCCTCTGCAGGCAGCCTCCTTATTTCAGTTTTTTTGACAGACATGCAGTTTAGCCAATCAGTGTTCACACTTAAATAACTCCGCGGGAGTGAGCACAATGTAATCTATATGACACACATAAACCAGCAGTGCCAAAAACTGTCAAAATGCCCTGAGATAAGAGGCAGTTCAACAGCTTAAAAATTAGCATACAAGCCTACCAAGGTTTAGCTTTCCACAAAAAATACAAAGAGAACAAAGCAATGTTGATGATAAAAGTAAATTGGAAAGTTGTTTACAATTGCATGCCCTATCTGAATCATGAAAGTTTAATTTTGACTAGACTGTCCCTTTAATACTGGAAAATGCAAGGTTCTATATTTTGGAAGTAAAAATAGGCAAGCAACCTATTATTTAAATAGGCTTTTAACTCCCTCAAACCTCTCCTCTCATCCTTCTCCTCCTTTTCCTGCCCTGACCAATCTATCTGCCACTATAATTCCACCCTTACATCCGTCCTTGACAATCTCGCCCCTCTTACCATAGCTCGGAAATCAAACACTCATCCCCAGCCCTGGCATACTCCTCTGACACAATACCTACGCAGATGTTCCCGTACTGCTGAGTGGCACTGGAGAAAATCTATGAGTTCAGCTGATTTTCAACATTACAAATTTATCTTGAACTCCTACTACTATGCCCTTCTTTCTTCAAACCCAAAACGTTTGTTCCACTTTCAATACTCTTCTCCGCCCTCCCCCACCTCCTAATACAACTTCTCTGTCAGCTCAAGACTTTGCCAACCACTTCAATAACAAAATCGACTCCATCAGAAATGAAATCAGTTCTCAACATAATTCCATTCTCTCACCCCCTCAAATGCTCTCAATCAACCACAACCCACATAACCTTAAACTTAGCTCATTCTCCCCTGTTACTGAGGAAGAAGTTTCAGCACTTATACTGCGCTCTCACCTCACTACCTGTCCCCTTGACCCTATCCCCTCACAGCTACTCCCCTCCCTCTCTGCCACCCTTACCCCTATACTCACACACACTTTCAACCTCTCCCTCAGCACTGGTATATTTCCCTCATCGCTGAAACATGCACTGGTCACACTTATCCTCAAAAAACCTTCCCTTGATCCTACCTCCCCATCCAACTACCGCCCTATTTCCCTCCTCCCTCTTGCATCAAAGCTTCTCGAAAAACTAGCTTATGCACACCTATTGCAATCTGGATTTCGTCCCGAACACTCCACAGAGACAGCAATTGTTAAGTTTACCAATGACCTACTTACAGCAAAATCAAAAGGCCACTTCTCTCTGCTTATCCTCCTTGATCTGTCCGCAGCCTTTGACACTGTTGACCACTCTCTTTTGCGCCAAACCCTCCAATCCTTTGGCATCTGTGACACAGCCCTCTCGTGGCTCTCTTCCTACCTGTCAAACCATACCTTTAGTGTAGCCTTCTCTGGGTCCTCCTCTGCCCCGTCACCACTTTCTGTCGGAGTACCGCAAGGCTCTGTCCTCGGTCCCCTTCTCTTCTCAATCTACATGTCATCACTAGGTTCCCTAATAAAGTCCCATGGTTTACAATATCATCTGTATGCCGACGACACCCAAATCTACTTCTCTGCACCAGACCTATCTCCTTCCTTGCTAACCCGTGTCACTAACTGTCTCTCTCACATCTCTAACTGGATGTGCTCTAACTACCTCAAGTTAAATCTCTCCAAAACTGAGCTCCTTATTTTCCCCCCTTCTTCTAAACTCTCCACCCCCAATCTCTCTATAACTGTCGCATTTGACTCAGATCTTTCTTTAACTCCTCACATTCAGTCATTGGCTAAAGCCTGCCGCTTCCACCTTAAAAAACATCTCTAAAATTAGACACTTCCTTACACAAGACACAACTAAGATTTTAATCCACTCTCTCATTCTTTCCCTCCTTGATTACTGCAACTCTGTCCTCTCTGGTCTCCCCACCTGCCACCTAGCTCCTTTACAATCCATAATGAATGCCTCTGCCAGACTCATCTTCCTTACACATCGCTCTTCATCTGCTGCACCTCTCTGCCAATTCCTTCACTGGCTTCCTCTTGCCTCTAGGATCAAACACAAAATTCTCATTCTGACATACAAACCCTCAACTGCACTGCTCCCCCCTATATCTCAGACCTTGTCACCAGATACTCTCCCTCCCGTCCCCTTCGCTCTGCTCACGACCTCCTACTCTCCTCCTCTCTTGTCACCTCATCACATTCCCGTCTACAGGACTTCTCCAGACTGGCTCCCATCTTGTGGAACTCTCTGCCTCGCTCCACAAGACTCTCTTCTAGTTTTAAAAGCTTCAAGTGCTCCCTAAAGACTCTACTGTTCAGGGATGCATACAACCTATGTTAACCTTTCTTTATACCAGTTCCTCTCCTCCATTGCTAGCCCCTGAACCCCCTAAGCATGTAAGCCTAAGAGTCCAGCTGTTTGTAGATCACCTTCTTAAGAGCTGACTACAACAGTGCAACTCTTGGCAGGGCCCTCTACCCATCTTATCCCTATAATTGTTTTGTTGTACTCCGCATTTGTTTATAGCGCTGCAGAATCTGTTGGCGCTCTACAAATAACCTATAATAATAATATTTAAATGGGACTGGTTTTAGCATTACAGAGGCAGAAATGGATTTGGGAGTAGTAATAAATAACAAGCTAAATATGGGTGCACAATGCAGAGCAGCTGCTTCTAAGGCTAAGAATCATGTATTAAAAGAGGTATTGATGCAAGGGAGAAAAGCATAATTCTGTCAGTATATAAATCCCTGGTAAGACCTCGCCTTGAGTATGGAGTGCAGTTCTGCGGACCAATTTGAAAAATTACAGAGTTAGAAAACATTCAAAGAAGGGCCACAACACTAATAAATGTAATGTAGAACATAAACTATGAGGAGAAGTTAGAAAAACTGGGTCTGTTTTCCCTAAAAAAAAAAAACGCTTGAGAGGTGATATGATTACTTTATATAAATATATTTAAGACCATATACAGAGATAGCAGAAGTACTATGTATTCCAAGAAAATTGTTTGTGACTAGAGGACACAATTTAAGGCTGGAGGAAAGGAGTTTTAATCTCCAGCAACGTAAAAAATGTTTCTATTTAAAAAACACATCATTTTTTTCTCCTATGTGAAGAATATTTCAATGTAAAATATTTACAGTACATACACAGAAAAATACATTATTATGTTTCGTGTTTTCAGGTATTTGAGTGGAAAGGGCTCCAAAGTATAAATTGTGACAAAAATAACCCCTCACTTTGGGATTTGGTACCGGGAACTGCTTTAGCACACACACAACAGAAAAGTACTCCACACATGCTGGATTAGGTATATAAACATTGGCCTGTTTATTCACAGAAAATCTGCAGTAATACAACTTTAACATAAACAATACACAACTGGAAAATTACAAGAGATTTCATACTTACAGGTCTAGAACCTCTAGACAGTATGGACTTCAGCATATATTCTGTCTCTTCCATACATGTTCTAACTAGCAGCACCAGCACCCACTACTTTATTAGAGCTAATTGACATTAATTAGCTGCAGGTGAGAAAATCTTAGCTTATAGCGAAAACCTGAACTGGAGTCCTCACCTGCAATTTTCTGCCACATCCAAACTGTGTAGTGGACTACTGGCCCTTATGCAATTGTATAGTACATTTTTAATACCACAAACAACATTGCATACTTTGTGGAGAAACATATCCTCCATTGTACAAAATCCCATTAGCTCTGTTACGTTTCCTCCCCCAGCTCAGACCCACTGGGATGAGCAACCTTAGCAGCAAGTGAGTGCATTCTGGAAAGACTATCTGCATTTCCCTGTTTACGTCCTGCTCTGTGTTCAATTGAAAGATTAAATGGTTGCATACTCAGGAACCATTGTGCAACTCTACTGTTTTTCTCTTTGTTTTCCCTCATTGATGTAGGTGGAGAATTATCAGTTACCAATCTGAATTTTCTTCCTAAGAGATAATACTTGAGAGCGTCAACTGTCCATTTTATGACCAGACACTCCTTCTCCACTATTGCCTATATCCTTTCATGAGGATCAAGCTTCCTGCTTAAATATAAGACAGGGTGCTCTTCCCCCTGTCTCTCCTTAGAAAGGACCGTTACAAGTCCAACATCAGTCAGGATCTCCTTGGTTATCCCAACCTGGCTAAACATAAGTATCAGTTCTTTAGCAATAGATTTTACGGAGGTTGTTCACATGGGTATTGCCTCTGGGTAACGGGTAGCATAGTCTAGTATTAAAAAAATGTAGTGATGCCCCCTAGTGGACTTTACAAGTGGCCCCACAAAACCCATTGCAATAAGTTCAAATGGAACTTCTCTAACAGGTAAGGGCACTAAGGGAATGCGATGAGCAGTAAGCTGACATTCAGGGCATGAAGAACAGTAATTTGTTATTGCTGCAAAAATACCAGGCCAATAAAAACCTTCTGATAATTCTCTATTTTTTCTCTTCCACCCATAGGTGGGCCCCAAGAATAAGGCTATGGGCAAGTTTAAATGCAGTGCCTTGATAAGATTGAGGTACCAACAATTGCTTTTTAAATCTTCTCCTTTATTTTCCACCCAATAAAGTAAATAATTATGCACCTCAAAATAAAGATAAGTAAGGAGCTTTTCTGGATTAACCTGTAATGATTATTGCAGTAAATTCAGGTAATTTATTTAAGAAATAGTTTACAGCTTAAGGAGACAAGCCCTTTACTTATCCACCTCAAAATAAGGATAAATAAGGGGCTTGTCTAAATTAAGATATCTCTGGCCACTGCCAAAGTTGGATCAGACCACTGAGCACTTTTAAAGTTACTTGGGTTGGATTCTAAATCGGTTAGTCTTATATTTTGTTATGTACTACTTGTTGGCCCTTCCTTAGTTTGTTCTTGGCTATCATCAACTAGTGTTTTCATAGGCGTTAACTGCTTATTTACAATCACATCATTATTATCTGGTTCACCAAACAAAATATCAGAAAATGGAAATCCATTAATTAGCTGTTCTGCTGGTTCAGCAGATGTACCAGCAATGGCCCATAGTCTCCAAAAATGAGGAAAATCCCTTCCAATTATTATATTGTGTGCTAATTTTTGTGTCAAACCAACTCAGCACTTTACAGAGCTACACTGGGTTTCAATAACTATCTCTGTAGGGTAATTATGTATTTCCCCATAAATACAGGGAATCTCTAGTTTATGGGGCTTATCTGTTTGAACATTAGGAAACAAGGCTTGGTCTAAGAGAGTACCATATTCCCTGAATCTAGTAGAGCCTGTATGACTTTCCTTCTATAGACACATTACACCAAGGGTGGTCATTCAGTCACTTTTGACAGAATATAATTAATACAAATGATTGCTATTACACAAATTACACTCCAATACTTCAACATCATTAGAACAGTTCATAGCTATATCTTCACTCATCCAGCCTCACAAGCGGTTTGTCTCTCTAAAAAATGTCTCTAGGATTAAATAAACCCCTCTGCTCATCACCAGATGCCCTCCTCCCTCGAACAATCCTACCAGATTTAGTAAGGCTCTGGGGCTTTAGGCTCCAGGGTCTTTCTTAGAGGGGGTAATGCAACAGAATACCTGCTGCAGTGTATCTTCCACAAGCTCCACCAGCTGGTCAATGATTTGGAGATCACTCTGACTCACCCATTGGTAAAGGGCAACTGGTAAGCTCATAAGGAACCCACCCATTATGAGTAGCTCCACAATGACATTGGATGAATTGGTTTCAGGTATTAGTCCCTTTCTAGCCAGATGTATTAGGTCAAACATCTAAAACCTTACAGTTTAACTTTGCTGTAACTCCAGGTATGAAACCTCTGCATTAGGCGCTCCCAGGCGTGCCAACATTTCTGCCTTTAACTGTTTATAGTCCTTGGCTTGCTCTGGAGCTAAATCATAGTAAGCTTTCTGGGGTTCTCCACTCAGGAATGGTGCAAGTAAGGCCAGCCTTCTCTTTCAGCGGTTTGCTCAAATGCCATCAGGTAAGACTTTACATCTTCTGTAGCCACTATCCTCTGCAGGTAATTACTCATGCAAAACACTCTGGATTGTTGTTTTATCTGCATTTTTTCTCTTCTGCATCAGTTTTAGCCTTTCTAATTAAATGCTTTGGCTTAGAAGACAATAGGGAAAAATAGAGAACCCAACAAAAAATAGTGTGATTTATTTTTTTTATAGACTGTTTTTTTTGTCTTAACTGCATGTGCTACTTTTCTTGAAAACCGTTGATATTTTCTTTCATGTACATAGCCCAACCCCCTTTTTCTTTTTCTTTTTTTAAAACAAAATGTAACCAGGTATGACAGTGTCCCAGTCATGAGAATCATTGTATCATGTCTCTGTTCCAGCGATTAAAACTAACTTATCTCGAATCATTATTGCAATACGTTCGAGCAATTTATTTACTAAACTGTGAACATATGTGCCCATTACACGTAGAACATTACTAGAATTGTTAGATCCTTTTGCATGGTCAAAATAACCCTTCTTAAATTTTCCAAATCCTTACTCATAAATGTACTGTTTTTTATCCTTAAAGGGACAGTCTACCATAGAATTGTTATTGTTTTAAAAGAGAGATAATTCCTTTATTACCCATTCCCCAGTTTTGCACAACCAACACAGTTATATTAATACACTTTTTACCTCTGTGATTACCTTGTATCTAAGAACCTTCTTCCAGCCCCCTGATCACATGACTGTGACTGTTTATTATCTATTGTCTTGAAGTTAGCATTGTGTTGGGCTAGATCTTAAATAACCCCCTGTGCCTGTACACAGTGTTATCTATATGGCCCATGTGTACTTTTAGTGTCTTTGTGATGAAAAGGATTTTAAAAAGCCTGTGATAAGAGGAAGAACTCCTGTCCCTTTTAAACCCAAATGCAAACCATCTCTCTTATACAATCTACTATTGCACCAAACAGGGCTTTGATGGCTAACAAAACCATATCCTCTCTCCCTGAACAACTTCTGTAAGCAAGAGTTAAAGAGTTAAATTCTGTTTTAAGCTGCATTCTTCCTTCTTCATGTCCATACCCAGGTAAAACAGCAGAAAAAGACACAGAACTCCTTTTGTACAGCAACATCATCATTACTAGACAGATCACGTTCTAGCTGTCTTAACAACTCATGAAATACATTTTTAAATCTCTCTGAGCAGTAGCACCTGGAAGACATCTAACCTCTCTCAAATCTACATTATTATCACCTCTACAGTATGTACTTTTCTTAAAATGGAGTCACCCATTAACAGTGTCTTACAGAAATGTACATGTACAGCTCTTATCCTTTTGTTTTCAGATTAAGACACCAGGAATGTATACTTGCCTGATACCCCTTCAGAAGTACTAGCAACTGTGCTTTGCTCATCACAGGAGCCAGCAGTAAGAACAGCACTGGAGTTTTTTAAAGGCAGAGGATTAGGAGTAGGCCGATGTTCTACTGTTCTTATCCTTCCTGAGCCAACCAACAGTTGACCATCTCCCTTTTCTAAGTCTCTGGGGTAGAGGTGTAACTTCCTTGGGAGGCTGCTTGGAGCAAATAGACATGTTATTTATTTTATCTTTGAGATAATCTATTTCTTTCCATAAGAGAAATAACTGCTTACACACTGTGCCACTTGTAATCTAGTTCTTAAGGGGCAAAGGCAAGAGGTTATCCATGGATGGAAGGTCATCTTAAGGATGAACCCATATCTTTATGGCTAAAGCTGCAACTATAGACCAAGGTAAGGGATGTTCTATGTGCCTTGGGATAAAATCAAACAAGGGATTTTATGAGTTATAGGAACCATGATTATAAAAGGAAACTGAACGACAAACTAGTTTAAAGAAACCAGGACTAAGCAGGCAACTTTTAGATGACCGACCAATTTCTATCAGGGTAAGAGCAGTGTCTGCATAGCTGGATCACATTAAATTATTATTTGACAGACTTGCATTTTAGCCAATCAGTGCTTACTTCTAGGTAACTTCACATGCGTGAGCTCAATGTTATCTATATGACACACATGAACCAATGCCCTCTTTTGTTGAAAAACTGTAAAAATGCATTCACATAAGAGGCGGCCTTCAAGCTCTAAGAATTAAGCATATGAGCCTACCAAGGTTTAGCTTTCAACTAAGAATACCAAGAGAACAATGCAAAATTGGTGATAAAAGTTGTTTAAAATTACATGCTCTATTTAAATAATGAAAGTTTATTTTGGACTTGACTGTCCCTTTAATGCTATCAGGGGCCAGCACAGTGAATTTAATACCACTGCTTGCTTACTTATAAATGAAATAATATGGGGTTATGTATACAAATTAAATTAAATGAATGAAAATAAAATCTAATTGTTATAATCCCAGATTTTTTTTTTTTTTTAAATAATTTTTTTATTGAAGTTAAAGCATATATCATCGAAACAAGGACTCGCCCTAAGGTAGAAGTTACAACAAAGAGAATAATACATTGTCTATACACAGGCATTATTGAGAAAGCAATATGCATATACAGCAAGATAAAATATATTTCAAGTCCAGTTATGAAGATAGACAATATCTATGGCGAGATAGAATAGAACTTCTTTTTATAATATCAGCGTATGAACTCCACATTCTAATAAAATATTACCTAAAACCAAAATATCAGCCTGTGGAGGGCTAGCATAAGTATCAGCCACTCTTGGGCCGAGATATATAGGGGGAGGGGGATATTCAGCGGGTAAGCACCGCTATATGTATAGGAAAAGGGGTGGGAGGGCGGAGCCATATATAAGTAAGTATAAGTAGCATAGGGTACCGGGTACCTGGGGTGGGCTTGGGAGAGCCCGAACGTAGAGACCGTAGGTCTGGCTTCTGGAATAATAATCCCAGATTTTATTTTTCTATTTAAAATAAAGATCATGAACACGAGTGTCCTTTCTGCATTCAACACCGATTGGAATTAGAGTATTTAGAGTGTATATAAGAGACAAAAGTATATTTAATTGGCATTATATGGTATAGAAAGATGTGAAGATTTAAAAGTGTGTATCTCTAGATTGCATTTATAATAATTAAATGTAAAAAAGGAAACTTTGATAAAGAATACATTGTAATTCTATTTTTATTCTTTGTGAAAACAAATTGTAAATTCATTGTGTATTTTCTGTGGTTATCTGGCTTATATGAAAACCAATAACACTGCAAGATGCCGGCAACAACAAAGTAAATATTTAGCTTCATCAAAAAAGGAATATTTAATGTTTTTATGATCTTTGCTAACATTTTTCCAGACCTGTGTATTTCTTTTTACAGTGGGTGCAACTCTGCTCAGGGCTCTGCACTGCAGTCCATAACTTTGATAGGAATGAAACAAAGAACAGAAACACTCCAACTCTTAAATAGATGTAACCTTTTATTCAGCTCCATAGACACAAGACAACATTTTGTACCTCAACCTTTAATCATGTCACATCTGCACTATTCAAGATTGTCCTTGATCTTCAAGATTTTGGGGCCTATCAAGTTCCGTATGGAGCTTGTGGGCCCGTGTTTTTGGCGAGTCTTCAGACTCTGAGCAGGCGGACAGGAATCACCACAATTCAACCCGATCGAGTACGATCGGGTTGATTGACACCTCCCTGCTGGCGGCCCATTGGCCGGGTGTCTGCAGGGGGCGGCGTTGCACCAGCAGCTCTTGTGAGCTGCTGGTTCAATGCTGAATACGGTGAGTGTATTGCTCTCCGCGTTCAGCGAGGTCTTGCGAACCTGATCCGCACTGTCAGATCAGGTCCGCAAGACCTTTGATACATAGGCCTCAATGTCTTGAATTTTATAGATCCTCAACACAATTTCTTAATTTCATTTTGGATAGTGGAAAATTAAAGCGGGACATGTTTAGATATCTTTTATAACCTCCCCTTGCAAAAATCATTAATCTTTTTTTCTGATCCTCAGTTGGCTGCTTAGATGAGTCTTGGTTGTTGAGTGTAACTCTGAGAGGTTTTTAGAGTCAGATAATTTATTATGCCCTGGAACTGTCACCACTAGACTTAGAACCTAATAAGTGAGTTAATTTAGACAATCATGGTTCTTTACAAATACAGTAAATCAGTAGTGGATCTACTAGAAGGTTGTTTGTGATGAGGTGGAGCTATGGTGATTTTTGGGAGGAGTCAGGAAAAATCTAGTCTTCTAGTGGTTTTGCTGATTATCCTGGATTGAGATATAGGGCAGTCACTGGATGTGCCTGGACAGCTTTGGAATAGTCTATCTATAATGCAGAGACAGATAGAGCTTCCAAACTGTGGCAATCATGTTCAAATTACAAGTGGGAGCTCAGAATTACTATACAATATTGGCTACATTACAAGAGGAGCGTAATTATATTAATGCTATTGTGCATAACATCACTTAAGGGCAATCAATAGTGCTTCTAATTTTTGTGCTCAAGTTCAAAGTTATTCTTAATCATTCAAGTCTAGGGCACGCTAAACATCTGCATGTCGGATAGCATGTGTCCACTAAATCTCTCACATAAGGGTGTGCAGTAAAAGTCATGTTTGATATCGCTCGAACGCTAAGCCGATGGTGCTGTAAGCCTATGGTGTGCAACTAGTGTAGTTCTTTGTGTAGTTCTGTGCTATACTATTAAAGGGCTATAATTGCAGAAATAAGTCTGGCACTCCAACTTCCAAGACCTTTATTGCATATTATCTCCTACAATGGAGTGGTTAAAAGACACACATCTTACGCGTTTCGGATTTATTCCTTAGTCATAGATGCTCATACACTATTGTGAGCACAGGTGCATTTAAAAGAGTAATCTACAGACCATTGGTTAGACATTTATCACATGATTGTATCTCAACCTGTCAGTTAATTAATTAATTAATTAACCCTACACTATATACAGAATTGTAACTCTTAGTAACCCAATAACATAATAGTAAAACGGTTAGCTGAACTTATTCTATATGTGTATGGTAACATTATTCACAGGTAAACACACTTAAATGTGGCACTTCTCATTATACACAAAAGAATAAATGTTATATATTGCAATAAGGCTAAAAATTATTCTATCTGATTGTGCACTGAGCTATGGATGAGTTCTAACTTTTACATATATATATATTAAAGGGACATTACAGCCAAAATTGGAAACCACATGGGTGCATTTCGGTATTGAACAGAAGCAATTTTGTAATATAAATGTATTAGCAAAAATGCTTCTAATAAAAGCTCTAGCTGTTTCAAATGTGTATTTAAGTATGCACCGTGCACCAGCATTTTAAACACAGCACTTGCTAGAGAGACTAAGGTGCTTGTACCATCTGGTAATGACTCAATTTGTTCATTGCTGACATGATACAAACCTCACTGGCGATCTGATAATCTGCAGTATCGAAAATGCTGATGCACTGAGAATATCTTGCTTTACTTCACATGCACGTGCAGAGACAAATGCTAACACTAAAACAGTGATAACGTTTACTAGAAGCATTTTTGCCAATCCATATACAGTATATTACAAATATGTTTCTATTTAAAGATGTAATTCATCTATGTACATTTAAATTTTGGCTGGAATGTCCCTTTAATAACAATAATGGTTAACTTCAAGTCTGCTAAATATTACAGCGGTATTTTGGGTTGCACTCAAGTGCAACACAACTCACTACTTGTAATATGAGCGCAATGAACATGCTAATAGTGCTCTCTGAATGATCTATTAAAAGGAGAGAGTGTGTTAAAAAAGCGTTGGCCGGCATTGAGATACTTTGGTTAAAATATTTAACTATTTACTTGTTCTACCAGATGGCGTGCTATTCTTTGAAGAAGGTCACACAAAAGATAATGCTATTGATTGTGCTCCACTTGTAATCTATGTTTATATTTTTATATTTCCACTTTTAATCTATGTTTATATTTTTATATTTCCACTTGTAATCTAGTCATATACCTGTATATTTAACTGCAAATAAGCAGACACTTGCTGTCCCAGCATTTTATGCCTTTAGATATACTGCATTTAGTTAGAAGAAAATATATTGAGCCGGCTTACAAGTGGAGCGCTAGTTAATGCTCCTGCGCAAGCGTTAATTGCGCTAGAAGTAAGCTTTTTTCACTCATTGGGTTGCGCTCGTATTACGAGTTGAACGTAAACTGTTTATATACAAGTACAAAAAGCCAAAGTTAGGATATCGCGTGCGCGTTCATGTATTCCCCCATAGAAGTCAGTGGAGAAAAAAAATGAAAAAAAACTAACACCCCCTAACACCCCACTCTGAATTATGAATATTTCACATTCCAATGCTCTTCACATAACAGAATATGTTCTATTTATACATATACATACATTTTTCTAAATATATCTGATGATTTTTTGGTACATTATATATTTATACATATATGAATATCTATTTAGAAATACTTAGAACATATTACCCTATGTGCAGAACATTGGAATGTGACATATTTTCAGTAAATACATAGTTAAAACCTTTATTAAAAATGAATATTGCAGAAATATAAACATGGTATTGATAGTAGTAAAGAATGGGGATGCACTCTCCAGGATTTCCAAAGTTACCTTTTAATGTAACGTTTCAGGGTGTTACCCCCTTCGTCAGACAATACAAAATAACAAATAATAAACCCCTGAAACGTTACATTAAAAGGTAACTTTGGAAATCCTGGCAAGTGCATCCCCATTCTTTACTATATTATTATTATTATCGGTTATAGATTCTGCAGCGCTTATATATATATATATATATATATATATATATATATATATATATATATGTGTGTGTGTGTAATTAGCACGTGTTCCAGCACTCCAGCTTCAACTAATAATGAAGCACCTGGGTGCAATCCTCAATGGATTGTAGATAAGAGCTAGGAAAGGGAGGGCACTCTCAGGATTTATATACATCAAAGTTAGTTTATTGTTTATAACAACAACGTTAGAAAGTCATAAGGATAGGTCGACGTTTCGGCTTACATAGAAGCCTTCATCAAGACAGATGAACAACTCACAACGGCGACTAGCAGCCGCACACAACACCACCGGCAAAACAGAATGATCATTCTGTTTTGCCGGTGGTGTTGTGTGCGGCTGCTAGTCGCCGTTGTGAGTTGTTCATCTGTCTTGATGAAGGCTTCTATGTAAGCCGAAACGTCAACCTATCCTTATGACTTTCTAACGTTGTTGTTATAAACAATAAACTAACTTTGATGTATATAAATCCTGAGAGTGCCCTCCCTTTCCTAGCTCTTATATATATGTGTATATATATATATATATATATATATATATATATACACACATATACACACACACACACACATATATATATATATGTATACACACATGTACATCTTTAGACATGTATATGTATGCATCTCAATGTTAAAGCCCTTTGCCTGCCTTTTTTCTCTCTAACACCTGAGATCATCTTTGAGCCATTATAACTTTTTGGTGCAATAGTTTTTTTTTTTAAATAATTTTTATTAGATAGTGTTATTATGAGTGTAACTGTACTTTGTAATGTATTTTTGATGTATTTTGTGCAACTTTTTTGTTTCGCTCTGAAGTCACAGTAATCATTCTAGCGTAAATCTTTATTGCGCTCAACCAATCGCGTTTACTTTCAACTCGTGAAAAATTTAGCATTTTTTTAATAAAAAAACTGCACTAAGCAGTTTTGGGGCTTTAAAGTTGGCAAAAGTCGGGTGTTAGATAAAAAAATGGCACTGAAAAATGCCCTTACATTGCAGTCTATGGGAACTGTGTGACTGCAATGTAAATATATATAATTATATACAGTATATATATATTTATGTGTTAATATGTGTATATACATACGTATATATGTATATAATCATATACATATATATTTTAAAATGCTGCCCATTGCTGCGCTATTTACCCCCTTCTCTGACAGCATCAGAACGAGGCTCCTATAGAAAGCGTGTTCGCATTGCGATTAACTTGTAATACCAGCGCACATTATCGTGCACTGGTATTACAAAGTGGAGCGCTAATATCGCTTGCGATATTTAGTGCTCCACTTGTAATCTGGCTTATAATATTTAACACTGAATATGGTGATATATATTTCTTAAAGTTTAGAATACATTCACAATTATAACCTTAAAAGTACTGATGATTTATATAATTCTCCACATTTACTGCTACTTGAGTAATTGGAAAATGTAGAAATTTCACATCACATAATACATGATAATGATGATGAGTTAATTGGCTACTTTTTTAGAATGTATTGTGGAGGAAATCTCTCTCTGTTTGCTAGCTATTTACACAGCTGTTTGTTCCATCCATATTGTATCTTGTCAGAATTCTTTTTTTCAGAAAACTGCAATGTTTTTTTGTGCTTATTAACAATAGAGACCACAGACCTATTATCACCTATTGTCATCACAATACATCCTCAACACTAAGTATCCATATGAATGCCTTATGTTATGTATCTTGGCAGGATGGATATAATTCTATAGTCACTTCATGAAGCCAACATCTACAAATGGCATTTTATTATATTTCATATTTGATCATATTTCTCACTTGCACTACTGTAATTGTCACTAACAGAACAGGCATTATTAAATTTGCAATAGTTAACTCTGAAAGTCGCGACTAGGGGCTCCATGTACTAAGCAGTCAGCGAGCTACCCGCAACAAATCTCGCGTCAAAATTCGCAAACTGATATGTACAAAGCCGTCAATTATGTTAAAACTCGCATCTTTAAAATTGCGAGCGTACTTATCCGCCAAACCTCGCTACCGCTCCATTTTTCACTGTAATTAGACACATTTGACCACCAACTCGCCAAAAACGAATGTACTAAAAAATCTATTTGTCCGCTCGCTACAATTTCCGCTCCCACCTCGTTATTTTTGCCTCGCCACCTTTTAGGTGGCGGGCAAGGTACAAAACAATAGGAAAGTCAATCTAGACGCCAGTCTAGACATATATAAAAGGCAGTAATATCAGCATTGTACTTACAGCATAAGTGGCGTCTAATTTGTCTCTCATTTCCATGTACATAAATTGCGCCCAATTTGTCGACTGTAATTAAAGATTAATCTATATTTTAAATTTGTATTGTATAGTTGTCAATCTTTATAATTATTTTTATATTAATATTTATATATTATCAGATCCAGATGAAGCCATATCCAAATTGTAAATAAATATTACAAAAATAACGCTCTGTTATCACTCTTCAAAAAATTTTGAACAATAATAAAGTTGTTTAGATAAGTTGAACTTTTATAGGAGCAAAATTCTATTCCCGTGACTACTATGATGTTCGTGACACCTTGCATGTCACGTGTTAATAATTGGCCAGACAATTCAACTGAAAGTTAAGTACATCAGCTTAGTCGCGGCGAGTGAGGCGTCAAATTTATCAACAATCCGCAACTGCTCGCGGCGGGCTAGACTTGTCTATTTATTGGGGGAATATTAGTACATAGCGACAGCGGACACCATTTCGCCCGCGGCGAGTAACGGCGAGTTTATCCGCGTCTACAATGACGGATGAATTGACGGCTTAGTACATGGAGCCCTAAGTGATCTCTTTTAAAAACACAATTTGTTTCCATCTAAACACATCTTTTAGGTTGCTAGGATGGTCCGACTGTGCACTCTTTTTCTATCACTATAAAGTCATTTTACAAGAATAGTTTAAAAGAAATGAAAATCATTATTTAAACTGTAATTTGTGACCCTGCTGCTTTTCTGCTTTGTTTATTTCTAAGAGACCCTTTAACGAGATTTCGTATTCTCTTTACCTATAAGCCTTCATGCACGCTAAGTCTAAACTTGTTCACGACAGTGCATACCATATTGAGCGCACAGTCACAAATGCTTGTTCCAGATTACAAGTTCAATATTGTAATCACTGTCGTGAACGAGATTGGAGTTAGCGTGCATGAAGGCTTATGTCCTATAAAGAGTTGTTCACGAATGTGAGATCTTGTATAAGGGTCTCTTGGAAAGATAAAAAGAAAGAAAACTTCTAATAAATTTCTTTTACTCAAGAGATTCATCCTAAAATACATGTTCATTATCACCAGCATTCAGGTGAACCTTGATGCTGAAAGGCTGATAAAGAACACTCCCACATCTCTCTTTGGGGGTCATTGACAAGCTTACCTAAGTAATATAATAAAAATGTTTATTTTTCAGCTTAGGAATTGTAAATACATATTAAAATTACCTCTTTTAGATACAACAATCAAACAAAAGACATTGAATGTCCTTTTAAGGTGGCTGCACATGACTTTTTTTAGCATAAAATAAAAGGCGTTGTGAAATTCTACTTTCTTCTCTCAACTAACTATATTATATTAAAATAGATTTTGGAAATATTTAGAATAAGTTGACAATACATTTCATTTTCTAACCAAATTTAAATATTATATATCTTAAAGGAAATAAATATTTTCACTGTAAATCGTTATTGCGCTCAACCAATCGCGTTTACTTTCAACTCGTGAAAAATGCCTTTACATTGCGGTCTATGGGAACTGTGTGTGACTACAAAGTAAATATATATGATTATATACTGTACATATATATTTGTGTGTTAATATGTGTATATACATACGTATATAAGGCTGATAAAGAACACTCCCACATCTCTCTTTGGGGGTCAGTGACAAGCTTACTATATTAACTATATATATAACTATATTATATTAACATAGATTTTGGAAATATTTAGAATAAGTTGACAATACATTTTCTAACCAAATTTAAATATTTTATATCTTAAAGGGACATGAAACCCAATTTTTTTCTTTTGTGATTTAGAAAGAGCATGTCATTTTAAACAAC
Organism: Bombina bombina; assembly: GCF_027579735.1. NCBI lineage: Eukaryota > Metazoa > Chordata > Amphibia > Anura > Bombinatoridae > Bombina > Bombina bombina. Next base: position 845,385,952 of record NC_069499.1, on the reverse strand, counting down.
TTTCTAATTTACTTCTATTATCTCATTTGCTTCATTCTCTTGATATCACTTGCTGAAAAGCATATCTAGATATGCTCAGTAGCTGCTGATTGGTTGCTGCACATAGAGGCCTTGTGTGATTGGCTCACAAATGTGCATTGCTATTTCTTCAACAAAGGATATCTAAAGAATTGAGCAAATTAGATAATAGAAGTAAATTGGAAAGTTGTTTAAAATTACATGCTCTATCTGAATCATGAAAGTTTAATTTTGACTAGACTGCCCCTTTAAAGGAAATAAATATTTTCCCTTTAACAACAAGCAGAACAACAAAGTAAATATATCTTTAGTATCTTTCGGTAAGTTTTTGGCTTCAGTGGACATAACACAAGAAAAAGGGAAATCCCACAGGAAAATCAGATGATAAATTGGTCAATAGCACTAAGTCTATGATATCAGCCTTCAATAAATATCACAAATATATATATATAGGGATCAGGAGAAGAGCAATATAAAATTCAATAATTTTCTGTATACTGTAAAACTACCTGCAAAATTCTTTAGGATGCTATTAGATAAAGTGGTAGTTTGTTCTTTTACTGAATAGGTGTTAAATAAATCACTTAATGAATATATGTCCATCTCCCTTAAGGCATCAAATATTAAAAAATATATAGCAGTAATTCTAAAACAGGATAAAGATCCTACATCAACTACTTCCTTTAGATCAAATTTATTATTAAATTTGGATTACAAGATCATGACAAAAATACTAGCAAATAGATTAAAAAACATTTTACTAGAGTTGATCCGCTTAGATCAGACTGACTTTTTTTCTGGAAGATTTCCAGGGAAAAAGGTGAGAAAGATTTTACAAGCAGTGACTAAGAATAGAGCCACAAATGATCACGCTTCCTTCTCCATGTTTGAAAGTTGGTTTCACATAATGAGGAACTAACGTTTCTCCTGCTTGATGCTGTACAAAAACCATGTGCAATAAACAAATATTTCAAATTTTAATCCATCAGTCCATAAGACCTAGTTTTCAGAATTCCACTTTTTCTTATTTTGCTGTCTTAGCAAATACTTTCTTACTGACACTCCATCTGTCAAACGTGCAGCTTGAAATCTTGTCTTCACTCATTGTTAAGCTGTGCTTGAAACAGGTGTCTTGTGAGCTGCATATTATGCAAGTTGTTCGCCTGATTCTGTTGTGGCTTTGGGTCTGCCAGACCTCTTCCTGTCAGAGTTTCCTCAAGATTCCAGGTCCCTTTTTTATGCTTTAGAGATTTTACTTATTGACACTTTGGTTTTCCTTGCAATTTCTTTAAAGGAAAGACCTACACTTTAAAGGATTCTAATGGTATGTTATCTCCCTGTTAATTGCCCTTTTCTCATCATTATGAAAGTGTCATGAAGGCCTTTTGATTTTAGGATATCAGGGGTTAATTTTTCTTTCTTTTCTTTTTGTGTCCTGTATTTCTGTGTATGCTATTTAAAACTTCTTATCAGAACCATCTAAAAAAAGGCAAGAAGCGTGATTTTTATAAGGCAAAAATGTAATGTAGGTGAATTATATATACATAACTAAAATTTTAAGCTATCCTATAAATTCAGCCAGGGCAATTAGGATTTATGATATGACATAAAAATGGGGTTGCTTCCTTAGTTGCCCACTCTGTAAGGGGTCTTGGACAGAAACCTGACCTTAGGAAAAATGTATTTAATTGTGATTTGAGCAAAAAAATATTGTCATTCAGTGGGGAGCCAACCTATGTCTATATCTTCGACAAAGCTCTCTTATGGTAGGAAATACATTTTATCTTGCTAGTAGTGAGTAAATAGGATTTTCTATTATTTTTTTCACCTTTTATTTTAAACTGTCTGGTGTAATTCTGTTTTTGTAACATCTTTTTTATGTATGCACTGTCACCTTTTTTTTGTTTAAATTTAATTATGACGTTCTGCCTTTGTCTGATATAAGATTCACATTACTGAAGAGACTGTTATTAGTATTGCTTTTATATAGATTTTTACAAAATTTTATTTTTGTTTTTATCAGTCTGTGGCAACCAGGGACTCGCCATGCTAAAAGTGTCCTGGTGGTAGCAGCTTACATAGTAGAATTTGTGCTGTGGAATCACTTGGTTCTCTACAAATACCTAATGATAATAATAGTAATAATAATAGTAAGGGTGGCGTTAAAAGGGGATTTGTAATCACTTTTTTAGTACAGACATAAAGTTATTTAATTTTAACCCTTGCATCCAAAAAACTTTATTACGGACTCGCTTGGAGTAGTCAGTTCGTGACATAGGATTTTTTACTGTGTGTATAAAAGCAGTACTGGAACAGACTGAGTTTGTGCGTAATCAATAAAAGTTGTGACACCTGTAGGAATTGTTAGCATCAGCTTTTTAGGCCTAATTTACTTATATTACTGCAGAACAGCTATAAGTTACTTGTTTCCTAAAAAAGTAATTTGTTTATAACTTTGAAATGTACATTTGTTACCAAAAACTGAAAAGTAACGTATTTATTTGTCTTCTGGCAATTTATAGTTTACCTTTGTAAAATTTCAGGTTATTCATTGGAGTAGAACTGCTTGAATTTCAATAAAAAAATAAATAAATGAGGTGTTATAAACCTTTTGATCATTTATTAAGAATTAGACTAATGTATTTTTTTGTGTGTTTGGTAATATAAAGCTGGTCACTTTGGTGGAATATGATATGAAAATCTTCAGTTTCTGCCCATTATTGCAGCTAGAAGAGGCCTAGAAACTCGTCGCAAAAATGTGCAAAGTCAGCCTTAAAGACAAAGGAACAAATAATTATAAAAAATAAATTGATGTACTGAGGGTCCTACAAATAAAACATCATAAGGGATTAAGATATCTGGAAACATTAAACTAACTTCTTAACACTCTTCATTCACTTTACAAGAAATTTAGACAGCTCTAAATGTTTTAATAGAAATCATAACGTGCCAGGAATTGATAGTTTCTCAGCTGAAATTTGTAAAGTGTTGAGGATAAAAAGACAGTATCTAAATAAAGATTATTGAAGGATTATAAATGTGTCAGAATAGAATCCCCTAGAGTTTACAATAGCTAATATTAGTATTATTGCTAAACTGTGTATAGATCTGGAAACACAAAGTGCTTATTGATCAATAGGCTCAATACAGACCTCAGACATCTTTATTGGCTCCCATTCTAAAGTGAGTGATAACTAATTAGCCGTATTCTAATGGGCTTTATGCCAGGGCAAAGTTCTACACGGAATATTTGAAACATCTTGGTGGTATGCTACCTGTATCCTGATCTTGGTCTCTCTGTCTGTACTATCTGATTTAGCGTTAGATACAGAGATGTGTGAGGAATATGAAACCCAAATGTTTTTCATGATTCAGTGCACACTTTTGTTCCTACAGACTTCTATAATCACATTTACTTTATTCTATTAATATTCTTTATTGAAGAGCATACCTAGGTAAGTAGCTTGTGTCAATAGAGGTATATGACATCAATTTTGTAAAAAAAAACTTGTACCAATGCTAAACATTGTGAAAACACTGCTGCCATCTAGTGCTCAAAGGTTTATAACATTGTTAAAAGCATTCTTGCAAAACCACTGCCAGACACGTGCACACTATCTGCAGTAGTGTGTCTGGTGAAGTTTTAGGTTGCTGATGCGCTAAGTAATGACGTTAAAGGGATAGTAAAGTCCAAATCAAACTTGCATGATTCAAATAGGGCATGTCATTTTAAACAACTTTCTAATGAACTTTTATCATCAAAATTGCTTTGTTCTCTTGTTATTCTTAGTTGAAAGCTAAACCTAGGTAGGCTCATATGCTAAATTCTAAGCCCTTGAAAGCAACCTCTGCATTTGACAGTTTTTCACAGCTAGAGGGCATTAGTTCATATGTCTCATATAGATAATATTGTGCTCATGCACATATGAAGTTATTTAAGAGTCAGCACTAATTGCCTGAAATGCAAGTCTGTCAAAAGATCTGAGATAAGGAGGCTGTCAGCAGTAGCTTAGATACAAGGTAATTACAAAGGTAAGAAGTGTATTTCTATAACAGTGTTGTTTATGCAAAACTGGGGAATGGTAAATAAAGGGCGTATCTATCTTTTTAAACAATAACATTTTTGGTGTTTACTATCCCTTTAAAAATCGATTAGAATGAGATAAATGTAATTTAGTTTCTGGATTGTAGGTACTTAGCCGAAGTTAAGGGCAATTATATTTAAATAGCTGTAGTAGCAATGGAAATCTTGTTACCTAAACTTTTGTCCGTTAAACAATGTTGTTTGCTGATTCTTCATACAAACATTATTAAAGGAACATGAAACCCATATTTTTTTTCTGTCATGGTTCAGATAGAACATACAATTTTAAACAACTTTATAATTCACTTCTATTATCTAATATGCTTCATTCTCTTGATATCCTTTGCTGAAAAGCATATATAGATAGGTTCAGTAGCTTCTGATTGGTGGCTGCACATCGATGCGTCGTGTGATTGGCTCACCCATGTTCATTGCTATTTATTCAACAAAAGATATCTGAATTATGATGCAAATTAGATAATATAAGTAAATTGGAAAGTTGTTTAAAATTGTAACCTCTATCTAAATTATGAAAGACATTTTTGGGGTTTAATGTCCCTTTAAGGATACCATTTGACTTGTGCCTAGACAATGTGTTTTAACTGTTTTTATTCTTTCCAAATAGTGTACCTGTGAAAGTATATACTGTATAGAATCCAATTCCTGATATCTATAAAACTGTTTAATAGACCTTGCTTAAAAGTTAATTTTTAATTACTGTTTCACTTTATTATTAATGCTACAAAGAATAGTATAATTTATGTGTTAAGACTCACTCAATAATTCACGTCTATAGACAGTGTATTTATTCAGTAATTTATGTCTGTTTTATAATATAGCTAAAACATAGTTGCCTTCACATTAAAGAGACTATTCGTGATATTTAATAAAAAATAAATCAGACGGCTAGATTTAGAGTTTTGTCGGTAACGACCCGCGTAGCTAACGCTGGCTTTTTTCTGGCCGCACCTTTTAAATAACTCTGGTATTGAGAGTTCACAGAATGGCTGCGTTAGGCTCCAAAAAGGGAGCGTACAGGCATATTTAACGCCACTGCAACTCTCGATACCAGAGTTGCTTACAGACGCGGCCAGCCTCAAAAACGTGCTCGTGCACGATTCCCCCATAGAAAACAATGGGGCTGTTTGAGCTGAAAAAAAACCTAACACCTGCAAAAAAGCAGTGTTCAGCTCCTAACGCAGCCCCATTGTTTTCTATGGGGAAACACTTCCTACGTCTGCACCTAACACCCTAACATGTACCCCGAGTCTAAACACCCCTAACCTTACACTTATTAACCCCTAATCTGCCGCCCCCGCTATCGCTGACCCCTGCATATTATTATTAACCCCTAATCTGCCGCTCCGTAAACCGCCGCTACTTACATTATCCCTATGTACCCCTAATCTGCTGCCCTAACATCGCCGACCCCTATATTATATTTATTAACCCCTAATCTGCCCCTCACAACGTCGCCTCCACCTGCCTACACTTATTAACCCCTAATCTGCCGAGCGGACCGCAACGCTATTATAATAAAGTTATTAACCCCTAATCCGCCTCACTAACCCTATAATAAATAGTATTAACCCCTAATCTGCCCTCCCTAACATCGCCGACACCTAACTTCAAACATTAACCCCTAATCTGCCGTCTGGAGCTCACCGCTATTCTAATAAATGTATTAACCCCTAAAGCTAAGTCTAACCCTAACACTAACACCCCCCTAAATTAAATATAATTTAAATCTAACAAAATTAATTAACTCTTATTAAATACATTATTCCTATTTAAAGCTAAATACTTACCTGTAAAATAAATCCTAATATAGCTACAATATAAATTATATTTATATTATAGCTAATTTAGGATTTATATTTATTTTACAGGTAACTTTGTATTTATTTTAACCAGGTACAATAGCTAAAATAGTTAAAATAATTACAAAATTACCTGTAAAATAAATCCTAACCTAAGTTACAATTAAACCTAACACTACACTATCAATAAATTAATTAAATACAATATCTACAAATAAATACAATGAAATAAACTAACTAAAGTACAAAAAATAAAAAAGAACTAAGTTACAAAAAATAAAAAAATATTTACAAACATCAGAAAAATATTACAACAATTTAAAACTAATTACACCTACTCTAAGCCCCCTAATAAAATAACAAAGACCCCCAAAATAAAAAAAATGCCCTACCCTATTCTAAATTACTAAAGTTCAAAGCTCTTTTACCTTACCAGCCCTGAACAGGGCCCTTTGTGGGGCATGCCCCAAAGAATTCAGCTCTTTTGCCTGTCTAGATATGCTTTTCAGCAAAGGATATCAAGAGAATGAAGCATATTAGATAATAGAAGTGAATTATAAAGTTGTTTAAAATTGTATGTTCTATCTGAACCATGACAGAAAAATAAACCTAACACTAAGCCCCTGAAGATCTTCCTACCTTATCTTCACCATACCAGGTTCACCGATCGATAATTAAGAGCTCCTCCGATGTCCTGATCCAAGCCCAAGCGGGGGGCTGAAGATGTCCATGATCCGGCTGAAGTCATCATCCAAGCGGGAGCTGAAGAGGTCCATGATCCGGCTGAAGTCTTCTATCAACGGCATCTTCAATCTTCATCAGCCAATCAGAATTTTCCTACCTTAATTCCGATTGGCTGATAGAATCCTATCAGCCAATCGGAATTCAAGGGACGCCATCTTGGATGATGTCCCTTAAAGGAGCCTTCATTCATCGGTAGTCCGTCGGGCCAGCAGGATGTTCCGCGTCGGAGGTCTGCAAGATGGATCCGGAAGAAAGAAGATTGAAGATGCCGTTGATAGAAGACTTCAGCCGGATCATGGACCTCTTCAGCTCCCGCTTGGATGATGACTTCAGCCGGATCATGGACCTCTTCAGCTCCCGCTTGGATGATGACTTCAGCCGGATCATGGACATCTTCAGCCCCCCGCTTGGGCTTGGATCAGGACATCGGAGGAGCTCTTCAGGATCGATCGGTGAACCTGGTATGGTGAAGATAAGGTAGGAAGATCTTCAGGGGTTTAGTGTTAGGTTTATTTAAGGGGGGTTTGGGTTAGATTAGGGGTATGTGGGTGGTGGGTTGTAATGTTGGGGGGGGTATTGTATGTGTTTTTTTTACAGGCAAAAGAGCTGAATTCTTTGGGGCATGCCCCGCAAAGGGCCCTGTTCAGGGCTGGTAAGGTAAAAGAGCTTTGAACTTTAGTAATTTAGAATAGGGTAGGGCATTTTTTTATTTTGGGGGTCTTTGTTATTTTATTAGGGGGCTTAGAGTAGGTGTAATTAGTTTAAAATTGTTGTAATATTTTTCTGATGTTTGTAAATATTTTTTTATTTTTTGTAACTTAGTTCTTTTTTATTTTTTGTACTTTAGTTAGTTTATTTCATTGTATTTATTTGTAGATATTGTATTTAATTAATTTATTGATAGTGTAGTGTTAGGTTTAATTGTAGGTAATTGTAGGTATTTTATTTAATTAATTTATTGATAGTGTAGTGTTAGGTTTAATTGTAATTTAGGTTAGGATTTATTTTACAGGTAATTTTGTAATTATTTTAACTATTTTAGCTATTGTACCTGGTTAAAATAAATACAAAGTTACCTGTAAAATAAATATAAATCCTAAAATAGCTATAATATAAATATAATTCATATTGTAGCTATATTAGGATTTATTTTACAGGTAAGTATTTAGATTTAAATAGGAATAATTTATTTAATAAGAGTTAATTAATTTCGTTAGATTTAAATTATATTTAACTTAGGGGGGTGTTAGTGTTAGGGTTAGACTTAGCTTTATGGGTTAATAAATTTATTAGAATAGCGGTGAGCTCCAGTCGGCAGATTAGGGGTTAATGTTTGAAGTTAGGTGTCGGCGATGTTAGGGAGGGCAGATTAGGGGTTAATACTATTTATTATAGGGTTAGTGAGGCGGATTAGGGGTTAATAACTTTATTATAATAGCGGTGCGGTCCGCTCGGCAGATTAGGGGTTAATAAGTGTAGGCAGCTGGAGGCGACGTTGTGGGGGGCAGATTTGGGGTTAATAAATATAATATAGGGGTCGGCGGTGTTAGGGGCAGCAGATTAGGGGTACATAAGGATAACGTAAGTAGCGGCGCTTTGCGGTCGGCAGATTAGGGGTTAATTATTGTAGGTAGCTGGCGGCGACGTTGTGGGGGTTAGGTTAGGGGTTAATAAATATAATACAGGGGTCGGCGGTGTTAGGGGCAGCAGATTAGGGGTACATAAGGATAACATAAGTGGAGGTCGGCAGATTAGGGGTTAAAAAAAATTAATCGAGTGGCGGCGATGTGGGGGGACCTCGGTTTAGGGGTACATAGGTAGTTTATGGGTGTTAGTGTACTTTAGAGCACAGTAGTTAAGAGCTTTCTGGGCTAACGCCGGTTTATAAAGCTCTTAACTACTGACTTTTTTCTGCGGCTGGAGTTTTGTCGTTAGATTTCTAACGCTCACTTCAGACACGACTCTAAATACCGGAGTTAGAAAGATCCCATTGAAAAGATAGGATACGCAATTGACGTAAGGGGATCTGCGGTATGGAAAAGTCGCGGCTGAAAAGTGAGCGTTAGACCCTTTCCTGACTGACTACAAATACCGGCGGTAGCCTAAAACCAGCGTTAGGAGTCTCTAACGCTGGTTTTCACGGCTACCGCCAAACTCTAAATCTAGGCCTGAGTGAAATAAAAATCTCAAGAAGTTACCTAGGGACACTTTTTTCTATTATTACTTCTATTTATTAAGATTGCACCATTTGATTACCAGTGGCGTGCTAACTTGCATGCAAACAAAAAGGGGTTTATCACAGCTCTTTGTGCGTGGCGAAAGTAGTGTGCGTATTACAGGTTGAAAGTAAACGTGTTCACTTGAGCTCAGAGTTCTGGTTAACTATTACACGAGTCAAAAAAGTTGCACAAAACACATAAAAAAATATATTGAAAATGGACAGTTACAAGCATAATAACACTGTCTGATAACTTTTTTTATGCAATATTTTTTAAATAAAAGTTTTTAAGGGCTCATAAATGTGAGGTCTCAGGTGTTAGAAAAAGAAAACAAGCAAAGGGCTTTAACATAGAGATACAGTACATACACATGTCTAAATTATATATGTATGTAAGGGTGTATTTTTCCCACATGTCATGCTCCATTGAAGTCTATGGGGGAATAATACCTTAACGTGGTCGCTTTTTGCTTGGGCAAAAACTTTTTACTTTCAACTTGTAATGCAAGTGCTTACCCGACTCGAGCAAAAAGCCTTTGTCTAGCAAAGTAAACACGCGAACAGAAACGCAAACTACAGCTTCACTCGTAAATCTAGCCCTAAATGTGATAGACACTTGCAAAATAACAATAATAATAATAATTAGCATATGTTTATAGAGAACAGTTTAAAAAATTATATTTCCCTCTTCCCTGCATTAAATGCATTGCAAGTAGAACATATACATAGAACATGCAGCTTATTTAGAGTAGGCTACAACTAGCACTTTTCACGTTTTTATCTTACAATTACTTTTTTAACACCACAAATGAATCTGTTTTCAAATTGTTAAAATCAAAACTGTTTCTTTTAATAAAAAAACTTTATTTATAGATTTTTAGCAACTTACAAGTGTCATTGAATGCTACAGCACATTGAATAGCACTGTATTGGAGTCTTCTCTGATTTCTAAGGGTTAATATGCATTTAAGTACATAACTTGCAGATTTAAAATGAAGTTTTCAGAGCATTTTTACAAGATTTGGTAAAATCTTAACCTATTCACTTCCTGAGAAAGATATGTTATTTTTAAATATTAGCAATGACTGACATGGACTAACTGTTTATCAAACCTTGAATCATTATAAGAATAGAGGGAGAGAGGGGGCGGAGCTAGCCGTCAAATAGGAAAGTCGCTTTTGGAACGAGCTCTCTCCTAACCATATACAGGAGGCATAATTAAAAAGTTTTTATTTTACTTTTTGGGCTGCCTTATATAAGTTTATTGTGCTGGTCACTCTCAGGGGGCTTCTGAGTAAGTTTGAAAGTCTGGGCGCCTACATAGACAGAAGAGTCCTTTTATATCTAACCGGCATTTGCTAATTGCTGTGGAGAGGCAAAGAAATACCGTGTGTCGGATTTATCTGGGCAGGCAGCGTTTGTTGCTTTTGGACTGTCGCCCAGTCATCAGCTGTCTCCAGGTTTGTGTTCCGCTGCTATCCGGAGGGTCGGGGCTCCGCTCCGGAACTGCAGCTTGCTACTCACCTCCACGCAGAGTATAGAGACCGGCTACCGCAGACATCAGGAGATCCTATCTGTCTACAAATCTCCACTCCTGAAGGATTACTCACATTGGGTGATACGCTGGCCCTGGCTGCAAACCTTGGGAGCCCTTGGTGAGAAATTTACAACTTTGATGCGCCACCTCATTTTAGGCGCAAATCTCCTCCATTTTGGGGCCTGTCCTCTTATTGCACCTAAAGTGTTAGGAGAAAAGAAACGGAACAGAGTCGCATCAGTCAGCCAAGTACCGGGTAAGAGCCTCATACTATAAGCAGGCAATCCTCATCACAGGGCCTCATAACGCTATTGAATTAGCTCCCACACTGCCTTGCACTGCACTACATTATTGCTACAGGCTGACAACATATTTACAGCTGCGTACCTGTACACAGTGAGATTGGGCTCTATCTTCACGTTCCCTGTTCTGGGCTCCCATTTACTCAGACTTTGACCTCAAAGTTTTCCCTCACTGTAGCCTTTGATTTCTGGAGCCAGTATAACAAGCAACACCAAGAACCCACAGTTTGGCCCTCACTGGGCTGCACCACCCCACAAGATCATCAGTCTCTTTTCTTAGCCTATTTTTTACAAATAGCCCTACTCCTATATATACTTTTTATAGGACATCAAGTTGTTAATATGTACAAATAAGAGACTGTGGCAATAGCTTAATATCTCTTTTGCTAAGAAGATTGCTAAGGACTGTGACATTCTTCTCTTAGTAAGAGTACTAACTTTTTGCTTGATCTTCATACATTATTACATAAAGGAGGTGTATAAAACTCTAAAGGATTTATGTGGCTAATCATAAACTTTATGAAATAAGCCAGATCTAGATCACACAGATTAGTTCTTCAGAAGGCTCGCACAAACTACTGCTGTAATTAGTTAATCATTTTTTCGTTTTTGATAACTTCTTATATCCTAAGGGTATTAACCTAGTGTGTGGGTTACAAGAATATCATCTCACAAGTTATAATTGCTCATAATACACCCTTCTCTCCCTTTTCTTGCTGAACACTGTGTCAGTAGGTCATATCCAAAGCTCCTTTTCCCGTGATCGTCCTGTGAGGACAACCTCCCTGAGAAGTGGTGTATAAGTGAAATTTTATAAAGCAGATAAGGAAGTATAATCTCCTAATTGCTATAGAGTCTGTTGACGGTGAAAATGTCGCACTCAAATAGGAAGAAAAACAACAGCAAGCGTAATGAAGGACCAAAAAGGACCGTAGCAGATCATTTTCATAGCAAATTCTTATCGGAGAGAGACATATCTGACGATGATTCTAGAGACTACCCATCTGGCCAAGGAGAAGAAATAATACATTCCCTATGTAAAAAGACTTCTAGTAGTTCTGACGATACCTCTCTTAAGGCACTCATCAACTCCCTCTCTGTTAAAATGGATTCGCACCACTCTTCCTTAAAACAGGAAATCAGAACTTCAGTTGCTGATCTTAAGAGAGACATTTCTGCTTTGGGGGAGAGAACTGATAATCTTGAGCATAAGCACGAAGATTTAGCAATGGATAATTCTAATCTCCTTTCATACACCCAATCACTTACAGAGATGATTTCGGACCTCAAAGTTAAACTAGCCGACCTTGAAGATAGGTCTAGACGCAACAAAATACCTGAAAGTGTATCTACTGCTGACCTCCCGGTATATCTTTCTGAACTGTTTGGGGTGCTGCGAAATATACCACAAGATCCTGAGGCTAAGATCGACAGAGCTCATAGAGCAATTAGGCCCAGAAATTCCAACCAAGCTCAGTCTAGGGACGTCATCGTCAGACTCCACTACTTTACCTATAAGGAGAAGCTATTGAAAGTAGCTTTCACGAAAAAAGACCTACCAGATCCCTATAAAGAAGTGCTGTTCTTTCCTGACCTGTCAACTCATACTCTATCGAAGCGAAGATCCTTTCAACCAGTAACCCAGTGTCTTCGCAAACATTCGATTAAGTATAGATGGGGGTTTCCTGTGAAGCTATTCTTCCAGCATAAAGATCTATCCTACACTATAACCAATCTAAAACAAGGAATGGAGTTACTCAACAATTTGAAGCTGTTGCAGAATCCTCTGATCACACCCCCTGCAAAGAGAGATCCTCCGTCTTTTTCACGAGAGACTCCTGCTCATAATACTTCACAACTGAACTCTACTTCTCTCAGGATAACTGCCTCTGAGTGGAATCCCAAGCCAAGACATTTGTCTCCTGCATCTAAGAGGCGTAACACCACTCAGCAGGACCTCTAGGCATATTGATACGCAAGTATAAGCCTAGGTGTCTCTTATAACATATATGCAAGACTGTCTGCCTGATTGTTGAATTATCAAACATCTGCTTCATGTACCCTTTTCTATATCTTTCGCTCACCTTCTTTTCCCCATATAGGTTAAAAAACTGACTGGTGGACTGATATAAATGCTATGCAATGCCTATTTTGTGTCATCTATTATTGGGTATATTCAAAATACTGTGTTATGCTCCTCTAATATTTTTTCCAAGTGGTGATCAACTCTAGCTACACACTAACTCATCTGTTCCCAATATAAATGTATCCTTGATATATGCCGTGATATTATGAGACCCAATCATATATTATTATTTGCCGTTACTATTAATATATATCATTGCCTAGGTAACCTAGTCCACTTAAGAAAGCAAAAGGTAAGATAGACTATGTTCACTTCTAACTTCTCATTTGCCCCTCTGTTTAGAACTCATAGAATCACTTTATTCAGCGGATATAATAATAATAGGTTCAATTTTTATATGGCCCTCAACCTATTATACCCTACAAATAACTGAAAGAGTAATGTATTAATTACAAAGAAAGTAGCTGTCATAGTAAGTTTGCATAGCATAAATCTGTAAGGTGCTTAGTGAACAGGCCCTTACATTAGGATGTCAAACAAAGCTTAATCGCTCTCTTTTAAAAAGCCCAAAGAGTTGAGGAAAGAAGTGTGATGATGGAGGCTGAAGTAATAGAAGTTGACAACCTTTGATAAGACTTTATTAATAGGCAATGTATTCTCTCTCTGTTTTATTAGTTTAGATAGAAGTTTTAAAGCTGCAAATATTTAAATAGCTTCTTTATGGTTTACTCACTGTTTTAGGGTATAGCATTGGGGACATTCCTGTCTCCTGTTTATTTGCTTATTGGTTACTAAGTCATTTTTGATTACTTATCTGTCTAATTACATCTTTTTACTCTTATGCTCCTTCCTTTATTTGCTTTTGCCCCCTACACTTTCTTTTCCCTTTCTACTCATGCCTCCTTTATTATTATTATTATTATGATATTTTCTAACACCTCCTTATTCTACTTCTTAAAAAAAAAATGGCTGTCCGCCGTCTGCCCCCCCAGACGGCTATTAATATTCAATCATTAGTTTGTATTATATCTAGGTAGAGATATATAAGACCCCCTAAACTTAAAGTGGTGCTTACCCGCTGAATACCCCCCTTACCCCCCCCTACTACTATTTATCCAATTTTTAGCTTGTGTTAAAGGGCCACTAAACCCAAAATCTTTCTTTCATGATTCAGATAGAGAATAGAAATTTAAACAACATTACAATTTACTTCTATTATTTATTTTGCTTCATTTTTTAGATATCCTTAGTTGAAGAAAAAGCAATGCACATGGTGAGCCAATCACACAAGGCTTCTATGTGCAGCAACCAATCAGCAACTAATGAGCATATCTAGATATGCTTTTCAGCAAAGAATACCAATAGAATAAAGCAAATGAGATAATATAAGTAAATTAGAAAGATGTTTAAAATGGCATTCTCTTTCTAAATCACGAAAGAAAAAAATGTGGGTTTCATGTCCCTTTAAGATATTGAATTGCAAGTAATAAACACTCAGACTCTTCAAAACCTCTTGGCCTGAAAAGATTTTGCTAAACCTCTTGAACCTTCTAGTTAGCAGTTTGGGTATTAACACTCCAAAAGCTTCTCGATCTTTCTCTCTTGTCCTTGACTATATTCTGCATTCCCTTCCAGAGGCCTAGAGTATTCTATTACTGCATATAAGCTCTTGCTAACATAATGCTCCTTTGGAATTTCCTTTGAAGGAGCTGTACTAATACTTTAATTAGCATTGTATAAGCACGCTTTATAATCATGGAGTTTACGCTATAGGCCTATTGCTTCTTTAAATTTAAGACAAGAGCTGATTGTCTGTCTGTTTGTTAGTTTCTTTATAATTGTATAACTAGTATAAAATGAGGATACCAAGCAACTGAACCTTATTGCACCTCATGTAGTGGTTCTCTATCCTTGTCAAGCTGTATCATTACAAAGTTAAACGCTGTCATTGCGTAATTTTATACCTGCATGAGGTTGTTTTCCAATATATGACATGTACTTTTTGTCTCTGTTATATATTTTTTTTATATATATTCCTCAATAAAAAAAAAAAAAAAAAAGAATAGAGGAAGAACAAAACACTTGACTAACCTGTGCATTTGTGTCTCCTAAACCAGGGGCTTTCAAACCTGTCCTCAGGCCTCACTAACAAGCCAGGATTTCAGGACATAACCGTTTACTAATCAGCTGATTATTTCACTTGTACTCTAACTCAGATATACTAAAAATCTGGCCTGTTAGGGAGGCACAAGGACAGGTTTGAAAACCCCTGTGCTAAATGATTTTCCATTTCAAGTGCACAGATTTGGGGGCAGAGGAAATTACTTAAAGGGACACTGAACCCAAATTTTTTCTTTCGGGATTCAGATAGGGCATGACATTTTAAGCAACTTTCTAATTTACTCCTATTATCAAATTTTCTTCATTCTCTTGGTATCTTTATTTGAAATGCAAGAATGTAAGTTTAGATGCCGGCCCATTTTTGGCGAACAACCTGGGTTGTCCTTGCTGATTGGTGGATAAATTCATCCACCAATTAAAAAGTGCTGTCCAGAGTTCTGAATAAAAGAAAAGCTTAGATGCCTTCTTTTTCAAATAAAGATATCAAGAGAACGAAGAAAAATTGATAATAGGAGTAAATAAGAAAGTTGCTTAAAATTGCATGCTCTATCTAAATCACGAAATAATTTTTTTTGGGTTCAGTGTCCCTTTAATAGTGGGAGCTGGACTGACGTAATCTGCCAGTTTTTACTATTGCATGCTGGTAGATGTAGTCCTCTCCGGTTTTATTTTCTAGGACTGGGGACTACAGCTGGCCATGTCTTAACCCTTTGATGATGGGGTTAATTTGTTGTTCCGATGTAAACAAATTGAAATCCTGCGATCGTGCACGCGGTCACGAGATTTCAATGATGGGATCGGGTCAGTGGGCATCCCTGTGACGCTAGGGCACGCCCTCCAGACCGCTATCACATCATGGAAGCGCAGTTGGCTTTCGGACAGCCAACGGTTATGACGTTCTATTCCGTCAGAACGGCACTAAAGCCCAATGTAATTGTGACAGAATAGAACAGCATAACAGCGTTAAAAGGTTAATGATAAGTTTACATTGAAGAGACAGAAAATGGACAGTCTACAAATAACATTGCTGCATGGAGCAGTTTAAAGGGACACTAAACAAATGCTAGATAGAATTATGCATTCAAAGAATATATTAGTCTGAGAAAAACTTGTAGATCTAATTTTTAAAGTTTCATTAGCTGTTTAAATATTGACAAAATAAGTGTAAAGTTGTATTGTCTATAAAACAATGGGAGCTGCCATGTTGTAACTTAGGTTACCTTCTGTGCTGTGACCAATTAGGAACAGTTATAAATAGGTCACTAGAGTGTGTAGCCAATGGCTGTGTGCAATATAACAGTGTTCTGCACTTCCGTTTCTAACAGTTACTGAAAAGCTCACAATTTCACAATTGGAATTACAGGAAAAGTGGAAAAAATAAATAATGACAGTATATTGCAGACTTTTTTTTATATATATTCGATTTATAATTTTATTTTATCACCTAAAAGTGTTTAATGTCCCTTTTTTACCCATCAAGATGAAAGGGAGAAAAAAAGAAGAGAAATAAGAGTGGTTTTTCTAGGATTTGCATGATTCAGTTTAGAAAATCAGACATTAAATTAACCGTTTTGATGTGTTTGAGGAGGACGCTATCCGTAAGCGCATAATGAGCCCTTTTCATCATGCAGGGGGATTGCAGATCAAACCCTGTTTTCTGTGATCCTCCATACTATAGCCCAGGGATTGTTGGTGGTCTAGTGGGCGGCAGTCCCAGGCTTCAGGGGATTGCTGGTGACGTCACCACGTACACACATAAAAGGGGGCAGAAAAAGGAAGCTTAGGTAGCTGCCAGTGAGCTGGATTGGGGAGCATCTTCAAACCCCTAAATCTCAACTCCCTTAGCAGCTACAAACCTCCAAGACCCTCCATTTGTAAGAGAATCACCTGCTTTTTTAAATGGTATTGGAGCAGTACTGCAAAGAAGATGTTTTAAAAATGAAGTAAAAAAAAATACATGGGGATTTGATTGGGAAAGGGATATTATATACACAGTAAGGCTGGTATGTCTATAGACCCCTAATACAGTTTATTTTCTAGTAGACAAATCCCTCTCTTTTAAAAGAAAATATGAATGTTGTCTATATAGTTAGGTGATTACTGTGATAACAGTGAACAACTTGCAAGATAAAAAGAGCTTATATTTCTGTACTGCACAAATGGGTCTCTCTAATCTATATCAGAACCCACAAAAGCCAGTGTGGGCCCCTATTCCACATGTGGCCACTCTTTATGACAATGTAGTAAGGTGATTATAGTAACAGCAGTGGCCACAGGACCATTTTCAATATTATTTACTAGAATCTAGGCAAAAATTATATACTTCTTTTTTTTTCTTACAGCTTTCTCATATGCCATGAATGATAAATATAATAATGTGCATACTGTGAATATGCTGAGCCTGCTGGAACCCCCCCCTCCCCCATATATAATTTTTCTGGGTCACTCACTCAAATTTAACTTACACGTGGAACTCCACGTGCGTAAGCACAGTGTTATCTATATGACACACATGAACTAACACCCTCTAGTGGTGAAAAACTGTCAAAATGCCCTGAGAGAAGAGGCGGCCTTCAAGGGCTTAGAAATTAGCATATGAACCTCCTAGGTTTAGCTTTCAACTAAGAAAACCAAGAGAAGAAAGCAAAATTGGTGATAAAAGTAAATTGGAAAATTGTTTAAAATTACATTCTCTATCTGAATCATGAAAGTTTATTTTGGACTAGACTGCTCCTTTAATTGCAAAGGGCTCCAATGCACTTCTATATATGTCTATATAAGTATACATATGTATTTATGTGCATATATGTCTTTAAATACATATATACGCATATAAAAACATGGATACATATGTACACACACATATATATATATTATATATAACTTTTGTGTGCAATTTTATTGTTTAATAATTTTTATTAGGTGGTGTTATTATGAGTGTAACTGCACTTTATTATGTATTTTTGATTTTTTTCTGCAAAACAATTAACCACAGCTCTGAGATTGCGGTAATGATTCTAGCGTACATTGCGATTGCGCTCACGCGATCACATTTACTTTTAACTTGCAAACAAGCACAATTTAACCTGCACACAGACGATCGTGAAAACCCGCTTGTAATCTATCCCATATCTACCCTATGGGGCCACCCTATGAGTCAAAAGTTGCCAGTCTTCCTCTGTCTTATTGACTTACATTTGTTACTTACAAAGGTTTGATGCATCCTTCTAAGCTTTCTTCTAACCGTGCCAGTACTTGTCTATCAGAATTTCCATATGACATCATCATATATAGGTTTGGGTGAGTTTTTGCTTCTTTTTCTAAGCATTCTAAATCACTCATTGAATTAGTAAAAACAGTTATTTTGTATACAATTTAACAGCACAATATAGCTCATTGCTCACTATATTGAAAAAGTGTATCACAGATTTTTCAAAGGAGTTCTCCTAGGGATGTTCCCAGACTTTCAAAAAAACAAAATATATTTAAGTAAAATGTAGCTAGTTAATTCAATAGTAAAAATGGCCAAAATTCATAGACGCTTGCTGAGGAGCCTTGTTGTGAAGACTATGGGGCCGAATTATCAAGCTCCGAATAGCCCTGTTTCTGCATGAGCCTTACGGCTCATCGGAAACCGCAGTTATGAAGCAGCTCCATAACTGGTTGGCTGCCTCTGAGGCTACAGCGTATCATGTCGGACAGACATTGATAAATCGGCCACACAATGTTAGAAATTCATGAAGCATTGCTTCACATATATTTCCAAGTGTTTTGTTAGTGGGCATATTTTTCCTTTCACATCAATAGTTATACAAGGTTTACAATAGAAGTCTTGCTGGATAAAATAAAAGGTGATTCAAGGGGCTTGCAGTTAGTTAAAAGCTAAACCTAGGTAGGCTCATATGCTCATTTCTTAGAACTTGAAGGCCGCCTCTAATCTGAATGCATTATGACAGTTTTTCACCTATAGAGGGCGTTAGTTCATGTGTGTCATATCTATATGACACACATGAACTAACGCCCTCTATAGGTGAAAAACTGTCATAATGCATTCAGATTAGAGGCGGCCTTCTCGCACGTAAAGTTACCTAGGAGTCAGCACTGATTGACTAAAATGCAAGTCTTTCAAAAGAACTGAAATAAGAGGGCAGTTTGCAGAGGCATGGATACAAGGTAATTAAGTGTATTATTATAACTGTATCGGTTATGCAAAACTGGAGAATGGGTAATAAAGGGATTAGCTAAAATTCTGGTGTAGACTGTCTGTTTAAGGATTAACAAATAATTATGGCCTTGAAAGTTTTCAGCAAAGATAGTATGAAAAACAGCTTAATAATAATTTTGCTGTTCATATTATGATGATTAGTATTTACAAACTGATAGCTTACTGCACTGTATGCATAAAAATAATTATATATATATGGTAATATGAAGCACCCGGTTCTGTAGAATAATGCTAAGTATCTATACAATGATAATGATCAGACAATGCAAAATAAAGATGCTAAGAGTTTATGCACTGATAATGAGCATACAGTGTTTTATAATGGTAAAGAGTATCTACATACTGGCAATGAGCATGCTGCGTTGCGTTATGATGATGAGTGTATTATTTATAGCCAGGCTTGGTAGAAGAAAATCTCTATATTATATAATGTAAATGCTGCATATGGTTTATTGTATAGTTTGTTATGGTCTGTTTGTAATTCATGCAATCCCAATTGTTGTCAGGGAAATGTAATTCTTCACACTTTAAATTTGGACGTTCAGTTTAAATCATGAATGTCTAATTATGACTTTACTGTCCCTTTAATATGGCAGCCCGTGGGAGCCTGAATAAACATCTTTCCAATGTACTTTTATTATTTAATTTGCTTCCTTCTCTTGTTATCCTTTGCTGAAAGGTTTATCTAGGAAAGCTCAGGAGCAGCAAATAACCTAGGTTCTAGCTGCTGATTGGTGGCTGCATATATATGCAGATTGTAATTGGCTCACCCATGTGTTCCGTTAGAAACCAGTAGTGCATTGCTACTCCTTCAGCAAATGATACCAAAAGAATGAAGCAAATTAGATGATAGAAGTAAACTGGAAAGTGGTTTAAAATTGTTAGAAGACCAGTCAACACAGTAGATTTGCATAATCAACAAATGCAAGATAACAAGACAATGCAATAGCACTTAGTCTGAACTTGAAATGAGTAGTAGATTTTTTTTTCTGACAATTTTAAAAGTTATGTCTATTTCAACTCCCCCTGTACCATGTGGCAGCCATCAGCCAATCACAAATGTATACACGTACCATGTGACAGTCATCAGCCAATCACAAATGCATACACGCTTATTTTGTGAATTCTTGCACATGCTCAGTAGGAGCTGGTGACTCAAAAAGTTTAAATATGAAAAGACTGTGCACATTTTGTTAATAGAAGTAAATTGGAAAGTTGTTTAAAACTGGATGCCCTATCTGAATAATGAAAGTTTAATTTTGACTTGAGTGTCCCTTTAAAGGGACATGGCATCCAACATTTCTCTTTCTTTTTTTTTTAGGTAGAAAATACAGTCTCCATCCCCAGGTTCACCTGTAGTTTAATTCTTCACACCACGTCAAGGGTCAGTGCTTTGGGAATGAAATACAAAGGAGATCATTGCAGTGGTTTGTCTATGCCTCACCTGCACAATAAAGTAATCTCCAGTTTTGTAAGTTATGATGCTGAGTGCCGATACACTGCACTTTATAATGAGGAGGACTCAATGATAATGAGCATGTTGGAAATATAATGACAATGAATATCATTCTAAATGCTCATAATGAGCACACTGTGCCATAAAATGATGCTTAATATATATACACTGATAATACCAATATTATTAAGGTATAACATAGTCCTTATTCATTGTAATGTACTTTTAAAAGAGTATAACTTTCTAATAAAATCTACTTGAAAATGTTGAGGCATTCAGCTGGGATATACTGCATGCTGGGCTTTAACCCCTTTAGTACCAAAGAAGATTTAAGGGACTCTCAAGTCAGAATTAAACTGTCATGATTCAGATTTTAAACGACTTTCCAATTTACTTCCATTAACAAAATGTGCACAGTCTTTTTATATTTACACATTTTGAGTCACCAGCTCCTACTGAGCACGTGTAAGAATTCACAGAATATATTTATATTTGTATTTGTGATTGGCTGATGGCTGTCACATGATACAGCAGGAGTGGAAATAGACATAACTTTGAAATTTGTCATAAAAAAATCCAATAATCATCAGACTAAGTGCTATTGCATTGCCTTTTTATAATGCATTGGTTGATTATTCAAATCTACTGTATTTACTGGTATTGCTAATATTTCTTCCAGTATAATCAACTGAGCATCTAATTGAACACCATTCACCTTTTTGTCCATTGAACAAGTTCCACTGTGAAGGATATAGCCAACAAAAATGCTTTAAAAACATTATAAAACAAAACAAATACAATCCTGTATTAAACAGTGCACTGAAACACATGTAAAAAACAGTTAAATGGATAAAAAAATGTCTGTTTAATTGTTGTAATAAAAAACAATAAGCATTGGGTTATACATAAAATAAATTATTGCAATATATACTATTTAATTATTTTAAAATGATTTAACCTTTTTTTTTTATTTGTAACTTCAATTGTGCAGGGTCCATTATGTCCTGTCAAAGCCCCACAATGGAGCTGTGGACTCTACAGGAACTCGAATGTTTAGTTTTGCCTTTGAAGTGGTTACTAGGAGACACCTGCAATAGCTGAAGTCAGTTTCTTGTCCATGGTCAATAGAGGACCTGGATTAAAAAACATGTGACGATAGAACTTAAGTTATGTAATGGCAGCTCCCTTATTTAGCCGCAGGGAGTGGCTACACTGAGAATTAAAGGGACACTCAGGTTTTATTACATTTTCATGATTCAGATACAGCATGTAATTTTAAACAACTTTCCAATTTACTTCCATTAAAAAAAAAATGTGCACAGTCTTTTATATTTGCACTTTTTTTTGAGTCACCAGCTCCTACTGAGCATGTGCAAGAACTCAGACTATACGTATATGCATTTGTGATTGGCTGATTGCTATCACATGGTACAGGGGAAGTGGAAATATACATAACTTTGAAATGTGTTAGAAAAGAATATACTACTAATTTGAAATTCAAAATAAATGCTATTGTATTGTCTTGTTATCTTGCATTTGTTGATTATGCAAATCTGTTGCGTTTACTGGTCCTTTAAGTTAGGGTTGCACCGATACCATTTTTTTATGACTGAGTACAAGTACCGATACTTGTTTTCAAATACTCGCCGATACCAATTACCGATACTTTTCTTTTTATGTCATGTGACAGTTTACCAAACACAATACAGACTAATTATTTAAGATTCCTTCTTTATAATTATAAAGGACTGTAATTCAAAAGACATTATGAAATAATAAAAAAGTTCACTGAACATGTTTGTAAATAAAAAATATTACAATAAAATATTAAATTTAAAGGGGTGATACAATTGGTTTGTAGGGCTGAATATAACATCAATCTGACATTTGTATGGAGGTTCGACTCTAAGTTGAACAGTCTTTCACTTTCCACACTACTGCATGGGGCAGAAATATATTTTTGGGCCATTTTAGCCAGAGCTGTAAATCTGTTTATTAACTGCCCAGTACTTCAGGGGTTTGTCTGAACGAGGTACAGTGATCTCTCCTACAATAATACAAATAACAGCAATTTGTATTGGCAGAACAGTAGTAAACAATTTTTAGTTTAGTCTCCTCTCCAGTTTAAAATGAAATGGGAACATGCAGTTTGAAAAAACGCCACAAGATAGCATATGAGTAGGAAGTGGAGGTATCGGTTTAAGTATCGGTGCATTTGCATGAGTACAAGTACTCATGCAAATACTTGGTATCGGTACAGATACCGATACTAGTATCGGTGCATCCCTACTTTAAGTAATAAAACACGTAATTTTTTTGTGGTTTTAAGACAACCTGATTATTTTTATGTTTTTATGGGGTACTGTTTGATATCCCTTTAAAAAGAAAAATAATTCCAAGACAACTTTGACTTATCAAAACACAATTACAAGACAAGGCTCCTCTTAGGGACAACAGAGCTCAATTCTGCATGCTTAGCCAGAGTATAGGTGAAAAATTTGACCACAACAATAGAACACCCCATAACGCCCATGACCAGCCACCTATTCTCGTCTATAAAATCAATTTTCATTCTATCCAACAAGACTATTTTGCAATAACTAAACAGAGATGCCAAGCAAACTTGTTCCTGAAGTCTTGCCATTATAATTATTGTTTTTCCATGTTGCTAGCGGTTATCTACTGATGTGGGAGATATCATGCATTAGGGCACCTTATTGGATGCTAATGGAAGAAAACGCCCACTAACCAAACGCTGTAAATATAAAGGTGAAAAATATAGGCAAAGCAAGGATCAATGAATTTCTGACCTAAACTTGCCTTCTCAGAGAGGACTCTTGGCAGCCTCACAAGTATCTATAAATCTAGGCCCATAATTATGTCACTCAGAGCGATAACATATAAACAAAGTATCAATTACACAATATTGTTCCCCTATAAGTAATAAAAAAAGAGGTTGGTGCTTTTATTTATTAATGAGAACTGAATAGCTGCAGCAGGGAGCTTCTATCAGTTTCTTGTTTGAATGAATGATATTGCAAATGAAAAAGCCTGCAAGCATGTTAAACTAATAAAGTTGTAAACAACATGAAAGCTTACCAATATCCTCTTGAGTATCTCAAAGTACAGTTAAGTAATATGTGTAATCGTTTGAGAATCATAAAAATACTTTATTTTTCTTCTTGTTTCATTATTTCAACTGCTTTATGACTAGCCCGGTACTTTCTAATGTATATATAAAAAAAATGTCTCTGCCACAAATAATTTTGAAATAGAAAAGAATTAATGATAACTCTTAGCATGGCATCTGTTGTTCCAGGTGATAAATCAACAGCATCTGTTTCCTCACAATTTATTATCAGTCATGGAAGGTACTTCTCCAGTGCAGGGCAAACCTGGAAGCCTGGAATCTAGGGAAAGTGTATTTTTTTTTTAACTTGCAAGGAATAGGTCAAGAGAGCTCATTTCATCACTTGGTTTTAGAACTTCAGAAAATGGCTCCCGGTGAGATGAATGTCATGACAAATTAGCACCCAATAGGTTTTTATTGCTACAGTAAATCACAAGCCTGACAATTGGTAATAAGAAAGCTTTTGAGTGTTTTCAAAGTTTGTTTGTACATATGAAGTATTACTAAGGACAAACTTACATTGTATCAAAGTTTATGATAAAACAACTAAAACCTTGATCACTATATACACACATATATATATATATATATATATGTACACACACACACTGTATATGTTTGTATGTATATTTATTATATATTTTGTTTTGCAATCAAACTGACTTCATAAAAAAAAGCAAAAGGACCCTGGTAACTAATTTGTTCACAGGAAATTTTACAAACTACACATTTTTCTTTATAATGAATTGTCAGAACTGTTGAAATCTAACCTGAAAATGTAATTAAATGTTGGAAATACCCATCTGTGCATAATTTAATTATGGAGGTCTGCAGTTCTGTTCATGTAACACATAAAACATCATTATAGCATATCTTTGAGACTATTTTATATTTCTTGATATAACGAGAAACATTTTACCAAGCTAAGTATCTAAAACATTACATCTGCAGACATACTGATCATTCTGTTTAGAGCAACAAAACATTTGTGGAGTTGTCCATTCACCAGAGACTTGTTTAATCAAAAACCGAGGAGGGTTTTGGAATTCCTTAAGCACAAATCCATCTAGGATCCCAAGAGAGTGCACTTGTATTAGGTTCTTGAATATCTCATTGGTGGGTACTATGGACAGAGAAATTGTAAGTGGTATTAATAGATTGAACCGATTTTCATTCATCACAGTGTATCTTGTGATTTTGCCAAGGTCACGAATGGTGTACATGGTAACTCCAGCCCCAGCGTTGCCACACCATTTCCAAATCTGCTCATCTGTAACTAAATAAAAAATACTTTCTAATTCAATGTATCTTAATTACATCATAATACATCAGTTAGTTTGCTTAATATAATATCCCCATATGTTATACATGCTATGGCTTTACTTATCTTTTTTCTTGGGCCTCAAAGTTATTCAAAGTAATTAAAACATTGATCTTTTTCCTGGATCTGGGAAAATTTGGATGCAATTGTATGCATGTTGTATATAGTAACTATCTCTTCATCCTCTACTGCTATCTGTGAGTCTACTATAGGTTGCAGAATCTTTTGTTTTAAGGTACCTCTTAGCTTTTCAGTGTTCTCATATAGTGCTTCAATATCTGCTCTGTTTCAGATGGAAATTCTGGATCCAAACAGACCAGATATTGTACCAGCCCATCTTTATGCCCCGTCTGTGATGTTTGTTATAACCTTGTGAGCTGTTATATGATCCTATATTTATCTTCCAAAAGGCACTGACTTTGTCTACTATAAAGGTATCATACTTGTGGATTATTCTAGGATCACATAAATCTTTTGGTAATGACCAGTTAGTAAAATTTAAGATAACAGGTGCGTGGCTATATCTTACATTATTTAAGGGGATACCAGGGATTTGTTGACCACTAGGGGGCATACGATTTATCGGAGGACATTCTTCTGAGTCTTAAATATGTATTATTATATCTTCACCTCACTGACCCTGAGCCCATTAACTAAATAACAAATTATATATAACCATTAGTATGGTACAGCAACTCTTAATGTGATATATCCCCTTATCACCGGAATACGAAAGCTTAATCTTTGGCTGCTTTCTCTAACTTACTTTCCTTAGGATCCAAATACACGTCCGTGCTTGGCTTCTCCTTCGCCGACACTGTTCCGACCGTGACGTTTCTTGGTCACGTGTATAGTATCCTCCAATAGGGTAATCAGATTACCGGTATTTCCAATCGGACTTGTATTTCATAACTTTGGTATCTGTTAGTATGTTATATTGTAACAATTGGTGCTTCTCATCTATAGATACTCAGAGTGCTCATGAGTTATCTATTTCAGGGTAGGTAAGCAGTTGGCAGTATAACGTTCCTCTGTTCCGTCACAATTAAGTGCAGGACTTTACTCTGGCTAGCACAGGCGGCTCATCTACGTGTTTCAGCATGTAGCTTTTTTCCAAGATCATATATATATATATATATATATATATATATATAGTAAGCTGTTTAGCGAACTCTTTACACTTCTTTTTGAGCCCATGAACTGTCAGGTGTACAAGCTGCCATATCATTCTGGACCAATGTTACATTTCTCTCTAGGTGAACTCTCAGTGTGGGTTAATTTGGGATATTGGCCCATTTAATTTCTGTAGTTTTATAGATTGAACTCACTCCTGGAGAGATCCATCTTAAGAATTTGTCAGCAAGATTCATAAAAGTACAGTTACATCACATTGTATAATCACCCATTCACCTTCCGGCCTACTCACAATATGTGTTGTAACATTAACCTTGTTAGATTTTAACATGACATCCAGAGAGATCAAAGCTATGACTTTTCCATTATAATCTCTTCTCTGTCTTTTATCATGATCAGTCTGAAATGAACTAATATTGATGTTTTGATGACTTGCCTGAAGAAACAGCACGGTAGACGCTGAGAAACGCGTAGCGAATAGTACATTTGTTTTTATTCATTGTACTGTGCTTACCTTTTGCACTTTTTAAATATACATTTTTATTTATACCAAGTACTTTTTGTGGAGTCTCCTTGCTCAACCTAGCCGCTTATATATACAAAAAACAGTGATCACTTGGATTAAATTCACCAGGGATGCCAAGGGATTTGTGTACTGGGCCACTATAATAGTCCAGTTGGTATCATTTGCACCATTGGGTGCTTTGGACAACAAGAGTACCCTTATTTCCTGGGGATTGAATTGGGTCATAAAAACCTTATTGATTTGCACTAGGAGTCGCCCTTCTATCCTTTCCCTTCATAGATCTTGAAATCGGTCATTGATTCTGGAAGGAGCAGCCTGCTTTAGTGCACAGATTGCTGGGACACTGCGAGTTCTCAGATCACTCTCCTAGGCATTATCTTTGTGAGTATATTTTATTCATATTTTATATATATTTCATTATTAGATTGGCTACACTAGGAGGCGCCCTTCTTTTTCTTCTCTATCTCTGTTTTGATGACTTGCTTGAGTAATTTGACTATTCGCATTTTGTTTTGCAGAAATCACCCACTAAGTCATAAAGGCTAAAATCAAGGCCCATGCTATTATCCATTTAAGAATAAGTTTGTCATTCAGATTTTCCATTCTGCATCTTTTCCAAAAACTGTGGAGTTCCATTTCTGAAAGAGATGAAGCATTGTTTGATAAGTGTAACATTTATGTGTTCTTCAGTTAATTAATGTGATACCATTTAAATAGCGGCTTCCCCTTACTCCCAGTCATTTTAGTTAGATAAACATATGAACTGGCTTTGTCTACAATGTTGAAAGGCGCTTTCCAGACTGGAGTGAATGAATGTTCCCTCTTTCCAAAATCACGCACCATGACCAAATCTCCAACATTGTATTCAAAGGGCCTACCATTTTTTTCAAAGTATTTTTTAATTTGTTTTCTTGAGCGACCTGAGTTTTGGGCAACAAATACATTAACTTCTTGTATGTAATCAGCTACTTTCTGAACCCATGCTCAGTAACTGCTCCTTGTAGAACACGAGTTATAGAATGAAGCAGTGTAGACCTTGGAGTATGCATAAGTTGACCATAAGGGCTGACCCCTGTTGTGGAATATGGTGTAGAACTTATTGCCATCAAGCAAAAAGGTAACCTGTTTTTACCAGGATGTAGGTTTTCCTGAACAAAATTTAGTCAGAATTGTCTTAAGGGTTCTCTTTCCACAGCTCCAGATGATTGTGGATGGTAAGCAATGTGCATTTTGTGCTTAATATCCAAATAACCTCTGTAGTTGTGCAAAATCTGACCTGTGAATGATGCACCCCCTGTCCACAACTTTGGGCAATCTTCACCTGGGGACCAATTCAAAAAGTTAGATTTTGGCAGCTGTAAGAGCTGTCTGTTTTTTTGGTTGGGAACATTTCAATCCCCCTAGTAAAAACTACTACTAAGCAGTAGGTCTAACCACCAGGGTTTTTGGAAGTGGCCCAATAAAATCAATTTGGATATGGGTCCATGGCCCATCAGGTGGGGGTGCTGATTGCAAGCAAAACATGCATAAAGAGCATTTACTTTGAATGTCTTCTTCCATTGAAGGCCACTGTACAGACTTCAATATTTTTGTTAGGGTTCTAACTGCAGTGTAATGGCCACCAACAGGATGTGAATGAAAAAATGAATCAGCACAGACAGGAGGAACACACACAACTGGAGAACCTACACCCTTTGTGTGCATTATTATGGGATTTTCACAATTAGCTGACATTAACAGAGTGTTTTCATCCCATTCACTAAGTGCAGGTTGGCCAGCCAAGTGCCATTCTCTCACAATCTTATACGGGGCATATGACCCCTGCAAAGAAACCAAATCAGGAGGTGAAGTTACTTGCAGGACAGAAACTTCAAGGGCCATGGATGCACTCCACAAAGCAGCCTGTTTGGCTGATCAGGCTGCAAAGAAAGCTGCCAAACTGTTTTTATCAGCATGCACATTTCCTTTTGAATTGCCTCTTACTTTTAGAATTGTACAAGGGAGAGTTCTTATCTGTAACAAGTTCCAAATATATTTCAACAAATTTGAATGTGCCAGCTGTTTCCCATCTGAAGATGTAAACCCATTTGAAACTTATAAAGGTAACATTGTCAGAGTATTGACCACATAGCAACAATCACTATAGATATTGATTACTGTCTCATGTGCAAGATATCACAGCGAGTTCAACGTATTGTGAAGATGGTGGAAGACATGAATATGTGATTATATGATTAGGCAGAATAATTGCAATTCCTGTGCATGCTTTACCTTGGTCATGATAAGAAGATCCATCACAATAAACATCCATACCTGATACCAGGATGTCTGAGACTGGATTTGGGAGAAAATAAAGGTTAGAAGGGAGAGGGCAGTCATGAGGATCTCTACTGTAGAGCATCAGGGCAGGCAAAAGAGTTGTTTGTTTTGGGGTGACAGATAAATCTCTCTGCATTAACATCAATGTCCATCGAGAAAGATTCCTATGTATCTGGTCAAACTGATCAATCCTTAACATTATCTCTACAGGATCATCACCAAAATCTATGCATCCAAGCTCTTGCTGAGTGCATGGATGTCAGTGCTAGATAATAACCTGGAGACTCTGGTTTCTGACATTGTTAAACCCTGTGGGTCTATTGTATGCTCGGTAGAAACAGGGGCCATTCTTAGAGGTGTAGCATACTCATGCTCATCATGGACGTTCCTTGTTTATTGTTTGGGGATAAAACCTTTATTTTATTTATTTATTAGGCTTATCCCTCTAAATTGCTAATGTGCAAGATGAGGTCCAAGAGTGGCCTTTATTGTTTACTGTTTTAACTGTCATAAAAAAAAATTCTGCATCAATAATCCCATATTGCATTGCCTTATCTATACAGTCTATAATCTCCTTCTTAATTAATCCAGCAGGGTCCTTTTCTAATTTCTTTAACATTCTCGTGTTATTTAGCTGTGTTAAGATCTCCTTTACATAGTATCCCTGTCAAGAACCACTGTATGTTATGGAATTCCTTTGGACTCTTTTAATCATATGAAAGAAAACAAAACATATTCTGTACACCTCTGTAGTCCCTGCTTTTGTCTTTCCTTCATATCTGTTTCCTTTGCTCTGCTCGGCTATATGTTTAACTGAGGAGAGAGGGGAGATGGCAAGGGATTAAAACTCTTGTGTGTGCTCTCAGCCTTCTCCTAATGGCGGGAAGTATATCCCACATGTTTTGGAATTTCTATGGCCTCTTATCATCCTGAAAGAAAATAATTTATCAGGTAAGCAAACATTTTGTTTTTCCTATGGTTTTGAGGCAATTGTTATCATTATTATAATATTTACAAAGTGCAGGATCTGCCATTGATGCCTAACTTCACAATTCCAAGTCAGAAGAAGATTGTAGAGAGGTTACCTTAAAGGGCCAGTAAACCTAGAAAATAATGTTATATAATTCTGCACATAGTGCAACAACATTATTTTAGTGCTAGCTTTATGTAACCTAATATTGCCGGGCATTGCTCCTGCTCTGTCTGACAGCGGGAGTGAGCTACATTGAGAGTAATGGCGCGGTCGGGCCGGGCTCTGACTAGACAGCTGGCCAGATGCGCTCTGAGGGAAAACCAGATACGCTCAGTAGAGCACAGAGGGCGGGTCTAAAAAACCCTCTTTTTAAATAAAAAAAATGCCCGGCAATATTAGGTTACATAAAGATAGCACTAAAATATCTATGTGCAGAATTATATAACAATATTTCTAGGTTTACTGGCACTTTAATTATTCTCTGATTTTCAAGATATAAATGGTTATTTCTATTTGAGCAAGTCAAAGAGAAATATTTGACCATACGAAAGAGAAGCCATTGATGCATTTTTGTTTTTGGTGCAGACTCTGGGACATTTAAGAGTTGGAATTATAATCCCTTCTAAATATCAGATGGCTACTAAATCAAAAGAGACAAGCCAGAGTGGGGAGGATTTGGACCTTTCAAATACCTGAACAGAAAATACATTCTTTAATTTGGAATTTGTTAAAATATCATATGTTTGTTTCCGTAAGGTTATATAAAGTTGTTTTTTTTCATGAAAACATTACTTATCTTTCATCTTTACTCATGTAATGCTACCCCCTTCGCTTATATAACCAATCACATGAGAGCAGGAACTATCAATCACCTCAATTAGATTACTCCGAGGTGACTTTAATCTACCTTTTCAGAGGTGAAGAAACAGTGGTCAAAATGGATTTTCAAGACCATAAGGGCCTTGAAAAATATTTTTGGAAAGCAGGAGCCAAGAAGTGTTTTCTAATAGCTGGAACTGGGTTTCTGGAGGTTTCATAATACCAATCATATAAATTAACAGTGAAAATAATTAGTTTTCTAACAGATTAAGATGGTTTAGAATTTGCATGTGAAAATTTCAGTGAGATTATCAGAGAATATCCTATATAGTTCTTAACTTGTGTTATTTAGTTATGCAATCCCACAAACTTTATTTTAAAATTTGAAAAAAAAATCTTTATTTTCACTTTTGATTCCTGCCTTGTTAAGCTTCAGAATTAATCTTTTCATTGCAAGCGGTAAAGATAATATATTTGATTTTAATCTCTTTTTATTCCTAACTGATGACCTTTAGTATTCATTTCATTTTAAAATCGGTTTAGTCTTAATATATTTCTTGGTATTCTACTTTTTATCTTATAAAGAACAATCCCTTATGGTTTCCTTTACTTCAAGCTGTATGTTCATGCTTTAAAAATTAACTTCTTGCAATTTCTTTTATGCTTTGTGAGTGTTGTATAAGCTGCGGCTCGGAAGCCAGTAATTAGCTCAAATCAGGACATTACATGAGAAGCAATAGTATGGTTCCATATATTTCCAATACTGGGTTTGATTATCTATCTATCTATCTATCTATCATTTGAATAATTTAAGTCTATCTATTAATAGTAATTTGAATATATGTATATATACAGGAAAACAATCTTTCTTTGGATAATAGATAATTGGATAATTGGATAATTGTAACTATGGAATTTTAGTTAAAGGGGCACAAAACACTCTACAATTGTAATATGGAATGTTTAATTATGCATAGTGAAATAACTTTTCATTATACGTTCATTATTTATTTTGCCCCCCTTTCCTTTCTCTATAACTATTACAAATGTTAGGTAAAGGATCGGTTTTCCTTTTTCTGTAAAGTGCCCACTGCAGGCTTCACAAACCTGATAAGATAAGGAGATGGAAAAAAACTGGACCTTTGCTAACAAAATGACAGTGGCTAGCTGTGTCTTCTTATGATTGGCTCCTCCAATAAGGCAAATGGTAGATGGAGTTTCTGATGAAAAACAATTGCAAAAAAACAAATTTTTAAAGTATTCCAAAATATTCCCACGCCCCTAGCTCTGCCAATCTCTACACTGGCTCCCCATACACTTCAGAATACAATTCAAGTATTAACTTTAACAGATTGGCTAGAAAGAGATAAGGGATATGAGCGTAGGACAGAATTTATAAGCTGTACATGTATCCTGACTGTAGTAGAGGGAAAATAAATGGATATAAACAAAGAATTGCAATAATAAACAACATACAAATAATAGCAATACTGTTAAGGCAATAAATGGAATATACAGGGGCATAACTAGCTGAGCTGGCAGCCACATAGGAGCAAGAAGAGTTATCCTTCCCATTTGGTTAATTCATGCATGAAAATATGCACTGTACAAATATGGAGGCAGGTTTTTCTGTACAACATTACTTAAGCGGCCCTACACTTTCTATATACTGAGAGCCCTGTTTTGCAGGAGGTGAGGCACACAGAGGGGCCTATGGTTCATGTGGAGCCCAGTCCCCACCAGGTCCCCTCTGATAGCAAGGCTAGATGGGCCCCCTAGATGTGTGGGTTTGGGCTCAATTGAGTTATGCACCTGGGAATACCTTTACCTGAGGTTAATACTGTTTTCCTAAGGCTTTTAGGCAATTGTAATTAGCATCATAATATTTACAAAGGAATCAAAACGAAGAAGTGCACTGAACAACATTGGAGTAAGATAAAAGTCCAATCTTTAATCCAAAAAAGATAAAAACATTCAGAGGTCAGAACTGTAAAATTTAAAGTATCAGGTAGATGAACAGGAGCACAACCCAGATGCGTTTCGTGCACTTGCGCACTTGGTCACATAGCAGTGATTTTACAGTTCTGACCTCTGAATGTTTTTATCTTTTTTTGGATTAAAGATTGGACTTTTATCTTATTTCAATGTTATTCAGTGCGCTTCTTCATTTGGATTCCTATGTTTCTATTTGCGTGTGAAGCAGACACGCTTGTTAGCTTGCACTGGCATTGGAAGCTCCCGCCCACTCTCCATTGTGCTGTACGCCGTACGCCAAAGGGACCGGAGGATTCAAGGAGGAAGAGACCGCTGACAGCGCTCCGGACAGGCAAGCTTTTTGTGTATATAATATTTACAAAGAAAGAACATATATTTTTAAAAAACTTTCTAATTTTCTTCTATTTTCAAATTGTTTTTGTGTTCTTGTTATCGTTGGTTGAAAAGCAGGAAGATAAGTTCAGGAGTGTGCATGTGTCGACAGCACTAGAGGGCAACACTATTTCCTGTCATGTAGTGCTCCAGACATGTGTGCGCTACATATCTAGATATTACTTTAATGAAGAACAGCATGAGAACGAAGCAAATTTAATAATTGTATTCTCTATCTGAATCATAAAAGAAAAAAAATGTCTTTTATGTCCCTTTAATTATTCTCTATTTTCAAGATAAAAATTATTACTTCTATTTGAGCAAGCCAAGGTGCAATATTTGACCTTTAAAAAAAGTCATGGTTGAATTGTGTTGGGTTTTTTTGTGTGCAGAATCTGTGACATTTAAGATTTGGAATTCTAATCCAAATCAAAACAATCCAGAAGTGGGGAGGGCTTGGACCTTACAAATACCTGTACAGAAAATGCAGTCTTTAATAATTTAGAATTTGCTACAATATCATCTATTTCTGTAAGAAAATAAAGTTTTTTTTTCATGAAAACATTACATATCTATCATCGCTCACTGGAGGATTAAGTGGAACATCCTTAAAACCTCTGCAGAGAGAACCTAGTAGTTAAATGTCTTTTGCAAATAATCTCTGCCTCTTGGGAAGGCTGGGAGATAAATCAGATCCGTAACTGATAGTTTGTATTATGAGGATTTGTTTTTGGTTAAATTCTAACGCTGCATGAAAGTACATTCGCAACCTCAAAGCTGACAAGGAAAACAGATTTTTTTTCAATAAACAACAGAAAATCGATCATTTGGAACTTATTGTTTTTCTATTGTATGCCAATTTATTTCAAAATTATTTTAATTTGTTAGTAAAATTATTTACAGTTGATCTTAATTTATAGCAGTGGTAAATGAATCATTCACTAATGGTCTAAAAAATAAGGGACAGAAAGGACAAAATCACGTGCATGAGTGTGTTTCAGTTTTAAATAGAAGCATATTTGCAATATACTTCAATTAGCAAAAATGCCTCTTATAAAAGTCATTACATCAGGATTTAAACACCACCTCTTCTTAGAGAGCTGCTGGTGGTGGAAAAAAAGTCAATAAAGACTTAAAGGACCACTTAATGCAGTAGAATTACATAATTAAGTGCATAATAAAAAAAGGCAATGCAATAGCACTTACTCTGAATTTCAAATAAGCAGCAGATTTAATTCTGACAAATTTATTTTTTCTTCCATGTTCCAGCCCCCTGTATCATGTGATAGACTTCAGCCAATCACATACTAGTATACATATACCCTGTGAGCTTGTGCACATGCTCAAAGATCCCCCAGAAAGTGTGAATATAAAAAACTGTACAACATTTGATAATGGAAGTAAATTGGAAAGTGTCTTAAAACTGCACGCTCTTTCTGAATCATAAACGTTTATTTTCGACCTGGTCTTGACATTATAATTTCTGCTGTGTTTGGAGGAAAAGGAACTTTTCTCCCTCAGGACAAGAAGTCTAAAGGAGAAATAGAACAAATAGTGTTTTTTCATTCCTTGGGGCTGATTTATCAACCCCGGATGCTTCTAATTCCGTGCGAGCCTTCAGGCTCGCCGGAATCAGGAGTTAAGAAGCAGCGGTCATAAGGACCGCTGCTCCTTAACTCGTCCACCACCTCTGAGGCGGCGGAGAGCAATCAGCCTGATCGGATAGGATCAGGTTGATTGACACCCCCTGTTAGCGGCTGATCATGTCTGCTCGCACTATGAAAATATGGCCCCCTTTTGTTAATTTAGGAAACAAAATTGAAACAAGGCCATGTATTCTATGAGTCTTCATCCTCCTCTTCCAAATTGGCATTAATGTATGGTAAAGGAATAATCTACATGATAGAATGTTCATGCAAAAAGCAGTACATAGGAGAAACGAGGCAAACCCTAAGGGAATGTATGAGAGAACACCTCTGGACCATAGAAAATGGTAAACTAGATACTTATTTATACCAGCACTTTAAAGAGGTACATGCAAACAAACTGACAGAAGTTCTGGGGTATCTATAAAATCAGAAAAAATTGGAGAGGTGGGAATTTTGAACTACTACAAAAACAAGCAGAATTCATATACACTCTAGACACATTACAACCCAATGGACCTAATTCAGAATTAGACCTATAATTTCTTATTTAATATATATATATATATATATATATATATATATATATATATATATATAGAGAGAGAGAGAGAGAGAGAGAGAGAGAGAGAGAGAGAGAGAGAGAGAGAGAGATATCAGTTAAGAACATATATGTAATCATGACTACAATTATTGTATACTGTCTTAAAGATATAGATAAATTCCTAAATATTGTTTTATAACATATTTGTTTTTATATTTTATATTTTTTATGTTTTTTAATGTTGATATAATGAGGGTTTCTATGAATTTTATTGATTTAAATATAGATTTGAATACCATTCTTAAATTGTTTATTGCAGTTTAAATGTGATATATAGTAAAACTGCAATTATTTTCTGAGTATATATTTCTATTAAATTACATTTATATGAACACGTATTATTCTAATATGTGAGTAGTTGGATTGACTACCTTTTAAACATTCCACCTTAAAAAAGTAAGGGGTATTGAAAAGAAAGTTTGCCCAATCAGATCCAGGAACGATTGGACCAATAAGTGACCACTACAACCTATAAAAGAACATGAAGCAGTATTTGGAGTATCTTGCTAAAGCCCATTGCGGGTGAAACGCATAGTAAATACTCCCAAAAAGAGGCAACTCACCTCTGAAAAGCTTGCACCTATTTGGATAATTTTGCACATTCGCATAACCTGGACTTATTTGCTAAAAAGCATTTTAACTTGAAAGCGAGTGGGAAAGAAGGACATTTTGGAATCTATAAACCTGTGTAACTCCTAGGACACGCACGGCGGAGACAGGTAACCTTACTTCATGAGACCTTTTAAGCGTGTATAACATGTATCAACATTTATCCTCACCACATAGGAGGGATAATTGCAACTACAATATAACTTGAATTGACACATTGGGCACAAAGTATCACAGTAACTGGCATATTCTGAGTGACGTATCACTAACAACAACACTTGATAGCCAATCACACACTGGCAAACACGAGACCACAAAGAGGCTGAACGTTGCACGTATACAGCAACAGAGAATCCACTCTTCTATAAACAGATAATTTTCTTGCACAGATAAGGAGCTCAAAAAATGCTACACGCACTCACACAAGGAGACAAAAACGCCACACATCACAGTGAGTTGTCGCAATACGGACAAAGATTGTTTTCTATTTTTATAAGGTACCTATAAATCAAGACTGTTTTTTCAGTGATATTAATATATCATATAGGGAGACGTCCCTGTTTCTTTTGAGAACTTTTATTGTTGCTAATATGGAAACCCACACAGGGGAATTGTTTTATTTATTAAAAATAAAATACATTTGTATAGATTAAACATTTTAGATCACTTATTAGATTATAATTATATATTAAATTATTGATTTATTCACATATTATATATCTGTATATATGAATTAAGGATTTTTAAACCTCATTACAATATTTGCCTATATATAATTGGATATATCTACATATCCCTAAAGCTAAATAGGCATTGCACTTGTACTCTCGGGAAAAATACACCCACATATTTGTTTTTAGATAAATTATAGAAAACCACCTTAGATTTTTAGCGCCCATTCAAATCTTCTCTTTTGATTCACACAAATATCACATTTGGGAGGAGTGTGATTCCTGAGAACGTGGCTTAGGTATAACCACTAGCGCCTCTGACTACCTTGCAACTACAACCTAATAAGGTATGGTCCCAATCCAGATTCTTTTCTGGTAGGGGCAGTTTATTCTTTTGTTTAGAAGGCTTATTATAGTCTGTCCAAGATCTCTAGGTTCTAAACATAATTTCCAAGAATTATTGAAATAGGTTTCAAATCAAAGCCTTTTCCAGGAAGTGTCTTCTGTCTTATATGCCAAAAGACTTTCCGAATTTTATTAGCTGTAGTTTAAGTTTTGGAACAAAGCTACCCATTACCCATCCCCCAGTTTTGCATAACCAGCACTGTTATATTAATATATGTTTTACCTCTTTGATTACTTTGTATCTAAGCCTCTGCAGACTGCCCCCATATCTCAGTGCTTTTGACAGACATATAGTTTAGCCAACCAGTGCAGACTCCTAAATAACTCCACGGGAGTGAGCACAATGTTATTTATATGACACACATGAACTAGTACTGTCTAACTGTGAACAACTTTTAAAATGCTCTGAGCTAGGAGGTGGTTTTCAATGGTTTAGAAATCAGTTTGAGCCTACCTAGGTTTAGCTTTTCAAAAATACCACCAAGGGAACAAAGCAAATTGGAAAGTTGTTTAAAATTGCATGCCCTATCTGAATCATAAAAGTTTAATTTTGACTAGACTGTCCCTTTGATGTCAACATATAATTTGAAGGATGCCTTCCTTCCTATTCCTAGACCAAGTCCAGCATCTAAGATTTGCCTTTCAGGACAAACTTTTTCAGTTTGTTGTTCTTTTTTTTTGGTTTATATACATCTCCCAGAACTTTTATGAATGTTCTACAAAATCTCGTTTATAATAAATACTCATGTAGTTTAGTGGCTCTATACCTGGACAACATATTGGTTCAGGCTTAATTTGTTTCCTTCATTTGTATTTCATACCATCATTCTACTGTTGTTTTCTATGAAGACATGGTTGGAGAATTAATTTAAAAGAGTTCTATCTCTTATTTATCAAGAGTCTATTTTCTAGGAGTCATTATAGACTAAGTGACTTTGACTGTATCTTTGATGCCTGATCCATTAGAGGAAACTGCAATTATCTCAGAACTACACTAAATTTCTAACCCATCTGTAGCTCAATGTATGGAAGAGTTAGGTCTGATAATTGCAGCATCAGATGTTCTTCCTTTTAAACGGTTTCATATGCGACCTCTTGAACTTTACATGCTTTGACAATGGTGCAAAGATTTCACTCATCTATCTCATATAATCCTTTGGAATACAATCCAGTGGGACAGAAATTGTCTCACTGAAGAATCTTAAACTATTTTATTGGGGGCATCTTTATTCCACCAACTTGGAAAATAATGCCTGCAGACACAATTCTCTTGGATTGGGTTCAGTCTTGGAGTCCAGGAAAGAAAAGGGAGTTTCATTTCCTCAGGATGCGAGGTTACCAATAATTATTTTGGACGTGTAATCTTTAGGTCTTTTTAGAGCTGTCTTTTTCTAAAAGGAGAAACCTATTGCAGTTTTTACATAGTGGATATAAGCTACAGCTGTAACATTGTCTATCAAGGGGGAACTTGGCAGTTCCTTAGCAATCAAGTTTTTTTGACTGGACACAGATAGAAACATTTTCTATATTTTGCATCCCAGGGAAATAATCTGAGAAACAGATTTCCTTAGTGGTTAATCCCTTTCACAGAAATGGTTTCTCCAACAAGTAGTTTTCCATTAGATTGTGGAAAAAGGGGTCTCCCTGTCTTAGACCTGATGACTTCTGTTTCCATGAGTATTAGTTTGAATGGAATAGAACATTCTTCATTAATCTGACTGCTCCAATCAAGCCCTGCAAAACTTGGTTTGTGAATCTGATTCAGATTTCAAGTTTTCGCCAATCATCAAGACATAGGTGTCAATTTAACAAGCAGATGATGCTGCTTCCGACCCTGATCGTTTCTGGTCCCCCAAAATGGAAGTTAAAAAGCACCAATCTTTTAGGTGGAGGACTGAAATCACCCTGATCTGATCCGATCGGGTTGTTTGACACCCCCTGCTATTGGCCGATTGGCCACCAGTGAGCACTAGAAATGCATGTGCAATGTTAAATTCCGACAGGGTATTGAGGTCGAGCTGACATGATTCGCAACAGCAAATCTTGTCCACTCGACCCTACATAAATCTACCCCCATAGAGTCTCTCATCCTGATGGATTAGAGACTGAATACCTATTTTAGGTTTCTTTTATGCTCCTTATTTCAGACCATAAAGCCTGTTGCAAGAAAAAAACCTCTCAAATGATTTGGAAAGCTGTTTCTTTCCTGGTATGAAAACCAGGGTTTTAGCTGGCATTCTTTTAAAACTCCAAGAATTCTTCTTTTTGAAAGTGAGTTCAGATAAATTTATCTTATCTGCTAGCTATTTAAAGAATCATATTTTGTTTTTTTCTGTTTCATACTATAGGAAATTTTCTAAATATCCTGACATCTAGGGGTAGATCTATTATGTTACGGATGCAGCTGTTTCTGCGTGAGCCTTCAGGCTCGCTGGAAACAAAAATTAAGAAGCAGCGGTCGCAACTTAACTGTTAGGACTCACACCTCACTCTGTACCTTTAAGGCTCAAAAGCCTCATTCTCCTCATTCTCCTCTATTTAAAGAGACATGAAACCCAAAAAATATTATTTCAGATAGAGAATACAATTTTAAACAACTTTCCAATTTACTTCTATTATTTAATTTGCTTCCTTCTCTTGTTATCCTTTGCTGAAAGGTTTATCTAGGCAAGCTCAGGGGCAGCAGAGAACCTAGGTTCTAGCAGTTGATTGGTGGCTGCATATATATATTGATTGTTATTGGCTCACCCATGTGTTCAGTTAGAAACCAGTAGTGCATTGCTGCTCCTTCAATAAATGATACCAAGCGAATGAAACAAATTAGATAATAGAAGTAAATTAGAAAGTTGTTTAAAATTGTATTCCCTATCTGAATCGTGAAAGAAAATTTTTGGGTTTCATGTCTCTTTAAGGCTCCTCCTACATCCAAACTTTGCTGGATTATTGAAGTTGCTCCTTCTTTGTCTTTGCTAGCTCTAGCCTATTCTAGTTTGGAGATTTACTACTAAGGATTTATCCTTCTAACCTTAGAGACATTCTGCAGATCATATCAAGCAAATCCACACTGAATCTACTACCTTCCAGTGTGCTCACCACGCTACTCAGTATCTGCTGAAGTCTCTTCCTTGCAGCCTCCTAACCTGGTCCGTGTTACTGCTGACATCATCAGCTACAGCCCAGCTTCTGTCTCCCAGCTCCTCTCTGCACATGCTGCACACAGCATCTGGTATCAGGTCGTATTACATTCTGTACTCGCTCCACACAGCATCTGGTGTCAGGTCGTATTACATTCTATACTCGCTCCACACAGCATCTGGTGTCAGGTTGTATAATATATTACTGTGTTTACTCTAACTTCATTACTGCACACTACATCAGTATAAGCAGTGTGTTTAGACAGCCTCATTCTCTTGCTGTATTGATTATATGGATTGTTAAATATCTTGAGCTATTTACCCCAACCTGGAAGAAAACTAGTACAGGTAGCCCTCAGTTTACGCCGGGGTTAGGTTCCAGAAGGAATGGTTGTAAATCGAAACCGTTGTAAATTAAAACCCCGTTTATAATGTAAGTCAATGGGAAGTGAGGGAGATAGGTTCCAGGCCCCTCTCAAAATTGTCATAAGTAACACCTAATACATTATTTTTAAAGCTTTGAAATGAAGACTTTAAATGCTAAACAGCATTATAAACCTAATAAAATAATCACACAACACAGAATATATAATTAAACTAAGTTAAATGAACAAAAACATTTGCTAAACAATCACACAACACAGACTTCACTTGCATCTTTCTATGCATTTCAATCTGGACTGATTTATAGACAGGAAGATCTTGTTCCTTTGAAATCTGCTCAATAGCTCAGGTCTGGTTAAACTGATTAATTTCAGCTTGCTTGGCTTTGCTGCAACACAAGCGGACAGCTCCACTTACTGGTTATTTTAATAAATGCACTGCTTCTCAATGCTTTTCAATAGCAGTCACATGACTGGAAAAAAAGGTTGTAATTCTGAAACGGTGTAAATTGAACCGTTGTAAAACGAGGGCCACCTGTATTGAGTTATGTGCTGTTCACCACCACCTTGTACTCTTAAACCTTAAAAGCAAGATTTCCTAATTAGACTATTGCTGACATAAGCAAGTTTGGCAATGTGTACTGACATATTTTGCTCTTGGCTATAATAAGACAGAGGGATAACTGTTGCTATAGTTTATAGTTGTTATCCCTGTTGTCACATTAACAACATTTATATCAAATACCCTGTCTTAACTTGTTTAACTACATACCTAAGCTGGTCCAACCGTTTGTAACTCTGCAAAGCAGCAATTGTTGTGCGTTTAACATAAACTCATCCTTAACTCATCCGCCACCTCTAAGTCGGGATGATTGAGACCCCTGCTTGCAAACGATTGGCCACGAATGTGCAGGGGGTGGCATTGCACAAGCATTTCACCAGAAATGCTTGTGCAATGATAAATGCCGACAGCATATGCTGTCAGCATTTAGCGATGCTGGGCGGACATGTTCGTCACAGTGAATCATGTCCATCAAACATTTCATAAATCTACCCCCTAGGCTTTGTTAAGGCTTAGTCAGGATCTATCCCGTGTCTAAACCAATGTCTCCTCTTTGGGGCATTTAATTTATTTGTCCCTTGGTCCACATAAATGTCAGATGCTTTTTATGATTACCAAAGTTTTCTTGGAGGTGGGATAGTTTTTTTCCAAAACACTTTATTGCTCATTTTTCTAGATCACTTTCCTATTCTTGGGTTTTAAAGAATGAGGCTTATATTGAATAAATTTGCAAGGTAGCAACACACTTTCTTTAAATTCTACTACTTGTTGCCTGAAGGACTTTCCTACCAGTGTCTGGTATTTTGATGCCTGCTTTAAAAACATTTTTTTCCTGAATAATATACCTGTGGACTCCACAGTAACCTAGATTACAAGTTTTGCGTTGCGACTTGTAACGCTGAAAATTTTCAGAGTTAAAACAGCACTGCAGCTATATTTGAATCAGCTAATAGGAATTAGGGCTGCTAAAATCCTATTAGCTATTCAAATCAGCCAATAGGATTTAAGCAGCTCTCATTCTATTGGCTGTTCCAATCAGCCAATAGGATTGAGCTCTCATTCTATTGGCTGATTGGATCAGCCAATAGAATGAGAGCTCAATCCTATTGGCTGATTGGAACAGCTTATAGGATGAGAGCTCAATCCTATTGGCTGATTGAAATCTTTCAGCCAATAGGAATGCAAAGGACGCTATCTTGGATTGCGTCACTTACATGGAAAAATCAATATACGGCAGCGACCGTATGAAGAGGATGCTCCACGCCGGATGTCTTCAGGATGGACCCGCTCCACGCCGGCTGGATGAAGATTGAAGAGGCCGCCTAGATGAAGGCTTCTTGCCGCATGGATGAGGACTTCACAAGCTAGATAAAGATAGAAGAGGCCGGCTGGATGAAGACTTCTTGCCTCATGGATGATGACTTCGCCGGCTGAATGAAGATCCTTCAAGCGGGACTTCAACAACTGTGTTAGGTTTTTTAAGAGTTTTTGGGGTTTTTTTTTTTTTAGATTAGGGTTTGGGCAATGTAAAAGAGCTAAAAGCCCTTTTAAGGGCAATGCCCATAGAAATGCCCTTTTCAGGGCAATGGGAAACTTAGGTTATTTTAGATAGTTTTTTTTATTTGGGGGGGTTGGTTGGGTGGTGGGTTTTATTGTTCGGGGGTTGTATTTTTTTTTTAACAGGTAAAAGAGCTGATATCTTTGGGGCAATGCCCCACAAAAGACCCTTTTAAGGGCCAATGGTAGTTTATTGTAGGCTTGGGTTTTTTTTTTATTTATTTTTTATTTATTTTTATTTTGATAGGGCTGTTAGATTAGGTGTAATTGTTTTTTATTTTGGATGATTTCGTTTTTATTTTGTGTAATGTAAGAGCTGTTTATCTCAGGGCAATGCCCTACAAAAGGCCCTTTTAAGGGCCCTTGGTAGTTTGGGGGTGGGGGTTTGTATAGTGTTAGGGTGTGTTTGTATTTTTTTTGGAGCAAAAGAGCTGTTTAACTCAGGGCAATGCCCAACAAAAGGCCCTTTTAAGGGCCCTTGGTAGTTTATTCTAGATTAGGCTTTTTTATTTTGGGGTGTTTTTTTAAGGGTATTAGAATAGGAATAATCTTTATTTTTTTGGATAATTTCGTTTTTATTTTTGTAATGTTAGGTTCTAGTGTAAGGCAGCTTAGGTTTTATTTTACAGGTAAGTTTGTATTTATTTTAGCTAGGTAGTTAGTAAATAGTTAATAACTATTCACTAACTAGTCTACCTAGTTAAAATAAATATTAACTTACCTGTGAAATAAAAATAAAACCTAAGCTAGCTACTATGTAACTATTAGTTATATTGTAGCTAGCTTAGGTTTTATTTTACAGGCAACTATTTAGTTTTAACTAGCTATTATTTAGTTAATAATTGTAAATTTAATTTAGATCTATTTTAATTATTTTAAAGTTAGGGCGTGTTAGGGTTAACTTTAGGGTTAGGGGTTAATATTTTAATTTCGGTTGTTGTGATGTGGGGGGCTGGCAGCTTAGGTTTATTTAGTTAATAATTGTAAGTTTAATTTAGATCTAGTTTAATTATGTTAAAGTTAGGGGGTGTTACGTTAGGGTTAAGGTTACTTTAGGTTTAGGGGTTAATAGTTTAATTTAGGTTGTTGCAATGGGGGGGCTGACGGTTTAGGGGGTTAATAGGTTTATTTATTGGTAGTGATGTGAGAGGCCAGAGGTTTAGGGGTTAATAGCTTTATTTAGGTGGCGGCGATATCGGGAGCAGCGGAATAGGGGTTAATAACTTTAATATAGTTGTGGCAATGTTGGGGTGCGGCAGATTAGGGGTTAATAACATTAAGTAGGTGTCGGCGATGTCAGGGGCAGCAGCTAAGGGGTGTTTAGAAGTAGGGTTTATGTTAGGGTGTTAGGTTTAAACTGTATTTTATCTTCCCCATAGACATCAATGGGGCTGCGTTATGGAGCTTTTGTTTCTGCGATCGCAGATGTTAGACTTTTTTTTTGCCGGCTCTCCCCATTGATGTCTATGGGGAAAGCGTGCACAAGCACAGTGCTTGTTTTGGGAGCGGTACGGAGCTTAAAATCTCCATATCGCCCGCACAAGCAGTGTTTTTTTAAACTTGTAATGGCAGCGTTATAGGGAATCAAATAACACCACTTTTGTGGCGTTCTTTACTTTCCCTATAGCGCTCAAAACTCGTAATCCAGCTGAGTGTTAGTTAATACTCCACTTGGATATTAGTTCCCAGGAGTAATGGCTTATGGACTTTCACCACTTTATGAAAGAAAACAAAATTTATGCTAACCTAATAAATTAATTTCTTTCATAGGGGTTCCTTTCTTGGCTATACGTCAAACTGGAATACCAGAGAGGTGGAAGAGATTAATTGCTCTTGGAGCTTTGGGAATCTTTGCCTCCTCCTAGTGGCCAGGAGTTGAATCCCAGGAGTAATGGATCGTGGACTCTCCACATTATGAAAGAAAAGAATCTATCAGGTAAGCATACATTTTGTTTTCATTATACAGACCGAATATGTGATTTTAAACAACTTTCCATTCATTTTATTTCT
This sequence comes from Bombina bombina, assembly GCF_027579735.1. Lineage (NCBI taxonomy): Eukaryota > Metazoa > Chordata > Amphibia > Anura > Bombinatoridae > Bombina > Bombina bombina. The sequence goes on along the minus strand of NC_069499.1, from coordinate 845,341,171 downwards.
ATATTAAAATTTGCTTATTTATCAATGCACTACAATATGCGCTACTGGGAGTTAGCTGCTGATTAGTGACTGCACATATATGTCTCATAGCACTGGCTCGCCAAATGTAGTCAGCGAGCTCCCAATAGTGCATTGCAACTACTGCAGAAAGGAAGTCAAAAGAATATAGTAAATTAGATAATAGTACGTGAATTGTTTTGAAAATTATTGACACATAAAAATGGTTTAACCAATTTAGGAGTTTGAGATAAATATAAGAATGTGTGTATTATTGTACAATTTTATATACCTGATGAAACTGACAAATTTGTTGCTTGCAGGGGCTGAGATATGCATTGTAATTGAGTATAACATGTTTTTATGAGCAGTTTTCATTATTGAAGAGATTGTTCTGAGTTTTTTTAATAAATTTGAGCAGGGGTGGGCAATTATCAGCCCTCCAGATGTTATGGACTATATCTCCCATAATACTTTTTCAGCCATAATGCCGGCAAAGCATCATGGGAGATGTAGTCCATAACATCTAGAGGGCCGATAATTGCCCACCCCTGACTTAGAGTGTCCAGTCTGAGAACAGACACCATTGGTTTGGTTTACCACCACATGAGTAAACTACAATTAAGTCGTTTGGTGTTACAATAATCCCCACAGGATACACTATGGCGCACCAACTTTTTGTTTTACAGAAATGAAAAAGTTATTTAAAACTATATGTTCTATATGAATCATAAAAGACACATTTTGGGTTTCATGTCCCTTTAAAGTTCATACAGAGATATTCATGACTATTATAACATCCTACAATCTGTGGGTGTGTTTTTAATTCCCTCTACTGATGGAGAAGAGGACCACAACTGCAGTAATGTTTTTTTTTGTGAACAAGTTAAAGGGACAATACTATAAAATTGATTTTCACTTAATGTGCTTCAAATTAGTTTATTTACCAGTAGTGATGTCGCGAATTGTTAGCCGGCGAATAGTTCCCGGCGAACATAGCTTGTTCGCAACGGCGGGCGAACATATGCAATGTGCGATCCGCCCCCTATTCGTCATCATTGAGTAAACATTAACCCTGTATCACACAGTCTGCAGATACATTCCAGCCAATCAGCAGCAGACCCTCCCTCCCAGACCCTCCCAGCTCCTGGACAGCAGCCATTTTAGATTCATTCGGAAGCTGCATTCTTAGCGAGAGGAGGGACAGTGTTGCTGCTGCTGATTTAATAGGGAAATTGATAGCTAGGCTAGTGTATTCAGTGTCCACTACAGTCCTGAAGAACTCATCTGATCTCTGCTGTAAGGACAGCACCCCAAAAAGCCCTTTTTAGGGCTAGAACATCAGTCTGGTTTTTTTTCCCTGTGTAATCTAATTGCAGTTGCCTGCCTGCCTGCCAAGCCACTTGCCCAGTGCCACCACTCATATCTGGTGTAACAGTAGTGTAAATAAAAAAAAAAAAAAACTTTTTTGACTGTGAAACATCAGTCTGCTTGTGTTATCTAATTGCAGTTGCCTGCCTGCCAGCGTGTGTGCCAGGCCCACTTGCCCAGTGCCACCACTCATATCTGGTGTAACAGTAGTGTAAATTAAAAAAAAAAACTTTTTTGACTGTGAAACATCAGTCTGCTTGTGTAATCTAATTGCAGTTGCCTGCCTGCCAGCGTGTGTGCCAGGCCCACTTGCCCAGTGCCACCACTCATATCTGGTGTAACAGTAGTGTAAATTTAAAAAAAAAAAACTTTTTTGACTGTGAAACATCAGTCTGCTTGTGTAATCTAATTGCAGTTGCCTGCCTGCCTGCCTGCCAGCGTGTGTGCCAGGCCCACTTGCCCAGTGCCACCACTCATATCTGGTGTAACAGTAGTGTAAATTTAAAAAAAAAAAAACTTTTTTGACTGTGAAACATCAGTCTGCTAGTGTAATCTAATTGCAGTTGCCTGCCTGCCAGTGTGTGTGCCAGGCTCACAGTGTATACTGTGCCCACTTGCCTAGTGCCACCACTCATATCTGGTGTAACAGTAGTGTAAATTAAAAAAAAAAAACTTTTTGACTGTGAAACATCAGTCTGCTTGTGTAATCTAATTGCAGTTGCCTGCCTGCCAGCGTGTGTGCCAGGCTCACAGCGTATACTGTGCCCACTTGCCCAGTGCCACCACTCATATCTTGTTTAATAGTAGTGTAAGTGTACATTTAAAAAAAAAAACTTTTTGGACTGTGAAACATCAGTCTGCTTTTTTGTGTCAGGCTCACAGCGTATACTGTGCCCACTTGCCCAGTGGCACCACTCATATCTTGTTTAATAGTAGTGTAAGTGTACATTTAAAAAAAAAACTTTTTGGACTGTGAAACATCAGTCTGCTTTTTTGTGTCAGGCTCACAGCATATACTGTGGCCACTTGCCCAGTGGCACCACTCATATCTTGTTTAATACTAGTGTAAGTGTACATTTAAAAAAAACAAAAAACTTTTTGGACTGTGAAACATCAGTCTGCTTTTTTTGTGTCAGGCTCACAGCGTATACTGTGCCCACTTGCCCAGTACCACCACTCATATCGTGTTTAATAGTAGTGTAAGTGTACATTTAAAAAAAACTGACAGGCAGAGGCAGGCCACCCCACAGGTGCCATTGTGGTCGTGGTGCTGTGATTCCCTTTGGCCCTAGAATAATGCCCAGTGTTCAGAGGCCACGTACCCTGAACTCGAACAGTTCTGAGGACATAGTTGACTGGCTTACACAGGACACCCAATCTTCTACAGCTTCCCCTCGGAACCTTGACGCACCATCCTCCTCCAGCTTAGCTTCGGGCACCTCTCAAGTTACCACTCGCCCGCCTGCCACCACCACCAACACTAGCACCACAGCCACTTCACTTGATCTGTCAGAGGAGTTATTTACACATCAGTTGGAAGAAATGAGTGATGCGCAACCATCATTGACAGAGGATATAGATAACAGTGATATGTCTCAGTCAGGCAGCATTAAAGACATGGACATACGGTGTGATGATGATGATGTTGTACCCGCTGCTGCTTCCTTTGTTGAGTTGTCAGATACAAGTGCGTCCGTGGATGAGAAGAAGAACAGGGGGAAAGTTCAGATGGGGAGACAGAGAGGAGGAGGAGACGAGTTGGAAGCAGGGGAGGTCGTCACAAGGAGCTAGTGGCACTGTCAGACAGCATGCATCGGCACCCGGGGTCAGGCAGACAGCACGCCAATCAACGCATGCTGTTGCCACCACCAGAATGCCATCATCGCAGAGCTCAGCAGTGTGGCATTTTTTTTGTGTGTCTGCCTCTGACAACAGCGATGCCATTTGCAACCTGTGCCAAAAGAAACTGAGTTGTGGGAAGTCCAACACCCACCTAGGTGCAACTGCTTTGCGAAGGCACATGATCGCACATCACAAACGCCTATGGGATCAACACATGAGTACAAGCAGCACACAAACTCAAAGGTACCCGGCCGAAATTTCTTTGCACAAAATCCCCAACCTGTACTCGATTGTGCGAAAGGAAGTAATGGCATGTCTGGCACACAGTGTTGGGGCAAGGGTCCATCTGACCACTGATACCTGGTCTGCAAAGCATGGTCAGGGCAGGTATATCACCTACATTGCGCATTGGGTAAACCTGCTGACGGCTGCCAAGCATGGAATGCGTGGCTCTGCAGAGGAGTTGGTGACACCGCCACGACTTGCAGGCCGGCCTGCTGCCACCTCCTCTATTCCTCCTACTCCATCCTCTTCCATAACCTCCTCAGCTGAGTCCTCTTCTGCTGCTGCATCTTGCTCCACATCAACGGCACTCCCCCAGCTCCTCAGGTACTATTCCACATCCCGGATACGGCAGTGTCACGCCATATTGGGGTTGACTTTCCTGAAAGCAGAGAGTCACACCGGACCAGCACTCCTGTCCGCCCTGAACGCACATGTGAATCAGTGGCTGACTCCGCACCAACTGGAGATCGGCAAAGTGGTTTCTGACAACGGAAGTAATTTGGTGGCGGCATTGAAAATGGGCAAGTTGACACATGTGCCGTGCATGGCACATGTGTGTAATCTGATCGTACAAACCTTTGTGCATAAGTACCCAGGCTTACAGGATGTCCTGAAGCAGGCCAGGAAGGTGTGTGGCCATTTCAGGCATTCCTACACGGCCATGGCGCACTTTTCAGATATCCAGCAGCGAAACAACATGCCAGTGAGGCACTTGATTTGCGACAGCCCGACACGTTGGAATTCAACACTCCTAATGTTCGACCGCTTGATCCAACAAGAAAAAGCCGTTAATGAGTATTTGTATGACAGGGGTGCTAGGACAGCCTCTGCGGAGCTGGGAATTTTTTTGCCATGTTACTGGACGCTCATGCGCAATGCCTGTAGGCTCATGCGTCCTTTTGAGGAGGTGACAAACCTAGTCAGTCGCACCAAAGGCACTATCAGCGAGATCATACCATTTGTTTTCTTCCTGGAGCGTGCCCTGCGAAGAGTGCTGGATCAGGCCGTAGATGAGCGTGAAGAAGAAGAGGAAGAGTTGTGGTCACCATCACCACCAGAAACAGCCTTATCAGCATCGCTTGCTGGACCAGCGGCAACGCTGGAAGAGGATTGTGAGGAAGAGGAGTCAGAGGAGGAATGTGGCTTTGAGGAGGAAGAGGAAGACCAACCACAACAGGCATCCCAGGGTGCTCGTTGTCACCTATCTGGTACCCGTGGTGTTGTACGTGGCTGGGGGGAAGAAGATACCTTCATTGAGATCACTGAGGACGAGGAACGGGACATGAGTAGCTCGGCATCCAACCTTGTGCAAATGGGGTCTTTCATGCTGTCGTGCCTGTTGAGGGACCCTCGTATAAAAAAGCTGAAGGAGAACGACCTGTACTGGGTGTCCACGCTACTAGACCCCCGGTATAAGCATAAAGTGCCTGAAATGTTACCAAATTACCGCAAGTCGGAAAGGATGCAGCAGTTCCAAAATAAATTAAAAAGTATGCTTTACACAGCGTATAAGGATGATGTCACATCACAACGGGAATCTAACAGAGGAAGAGGTGAAAGTAATCTTCCGACCATGCCGGCAAGGACAGGACACTTTACAGACGTGTTGTTGATGGAGGACATGCAGAGCTTTTTAAGTCCTATGCATCACCACAGCCCTTCGGGGGCCACCCTCAGAGAACGACTCGACCGACAGGTAGCAGACTACCTCGCCTTAACTGCAGATCTCGACACTCTGAAGTGCGATGAACCCCTTGACTACTGAGTGTGCAGGATTGACCTGTGGCCTGAGCTATCCCAATTTGCGATAGAACTTCTGGACTGCCCCGCTTCAAGTGTCCTGTCAGAAAGGACCTTCAGTGCAGCAGGAGGTATTGTCACTGAGAAGAGAAGTCGCCTAGGTGAAAAAAGTCTAGATTACCTCACCTTTATTAAGATGAATGAGGGATGGATCCCGAAGGGACGGACATTAGGCGATACATTCAAGTAAAAAAGGCCTGATGAGATGAGCTGCCTTGGGCTAAAAATGGTCCACACGCTGCTGTATTTTATCTTCGAATGCTGGATGACTTGCGTGACTTATCCTTCACCAACTAGAGTTCAAGCCGCAATGTTTTAGGGCACTTTCTGCCTGGGAAACAAACATCAATTTTTCTGGCTGCAACAATACCTAATTTTTCAGGCATGTGTACATGCCAAATTTTTCTGGCCTCTGGTGCTGCACTGTGGCTTCAAAAACCAAACAAAAAAAAAAGGCACGTAACAGGGATTAAACTGATCGGAATAGTACTACTTAACACACCACTCCTATCTGGTGGCACATTAGATTGCACGCGCAGTGCCCGAAATTCGAAATAGGAGGACCGACCAAGCATCTTTTTCCATCTCCCGGTTCCTAAAATCCATGCCATATACACGTCCCCTGATAGGGGACGTAACAGGGATTAAACTGATCAGAATAGTACTACTTAACACACCACTCCTATCTGGTGGCACAGTATATTGCATGCGCAGTGCCCCAAATTTGAAGTAGGAGGACCAACCAAGCATCTTTTTCCATCTCCCGGTTCCTAAAATCCATGCCATATACACGTCCCCTGATAGGGGACGTAACAGGGATTAAACTGATCAGAATAGTACTACTTAACACACCACTCCTATCTGGTGGCACAGTAGATTGCATGCGCAGTGCCCCAAATTTGAAGTAAGAGGACCGACCAAGCATCTTTTTCCATCTCCCGGTTCCTAAAATCCATGCCATATACACGTCCCCTGATAGGGGACGTAACAGGGATTAAACTGATCAGAATAGTACTACTTGACACACCACTCATATCTGGTGGCACAGTAGATTGCACGCGCAGTGCCCCAAATTTGAAGTAGGAGGACCGACCAAGCATCTTTTTCCATCTCCCGGTTCCTAAAATCCATGCCATATACACGTCCCCTGATAGGGGACGTAACAGGGATTAAACTGATCAGAATAGTACTACTTAACACACCACTCATATCTGATGGCACAGTAGATTGCACACCCAGTGCCCCAAATTTGAAGTAGGAGAACCGACCAAGCATCTTTTTCCATCTCCCGGTTCCTAAAATCCATGCCATATACACGTCCCCTGATAGGGGACGTAACAGGGATTAAACTGATCAGAATAGTACTACTTAACACACCACTCATATCTGGTGGCACATTAGCTTGCACGCGCAGTGCCCCAAATTTGAAGTAGGAGGACCGACCAAGCATCTTTTTCCATCCCCCGGTTCCTAAAATCCATGCCATATACACGTCCCCTGATAGGGGACGTAACAGGGATTAAACTGATAGGAATAGTACTACTTAACACACCTTATAATAACGCAGAGAGAGGCAACGCAGAGAGGGGAGTCTGAAGAAGAAGAGTCAGAGGAGGAAGGTGGCTTTGAGTAGGTGGAAGACCAAACACAGCAGGCGTCCCAGGGGGCTTGTTGTCACCTTTCGGGGACCCTTGGTGTTGTACGTGGCTGGGTGGAGGAAGAGACCTTCAATGACATCAGTGAGGACAAGGAACGGGACATGGCTAGCTTTGTATCCAACCTTGTGCAAATGGGGAGTTTGCGGTTGTGCAAATGGACTGTTTACGGTTGTTTGCAGTGTGTTAAAGGGACAGTCTAGGACAAAATAAACTTTCATGATTCAGATAGAGCATGTAATTTTAAACAATTTTCCAATTTACTTTTATCACCAATTTTGCTTTGTTCTCTTGGTATTCTTAGTTGAAAGCTTAACCTAGGAGGTTCATATGCTAATTTCTTAGACCTTGAAGCCCACCTCTTTCAGATTGCATTTTAACAGTTTTTCACCACTAGAGGGTGTTAGTTCACGTATTTCATATAGATAACACTGTGCTCGTGCACGAGAAGTTATCTGGGAGCAGGCACTGATTGGCTAGACTGCAAGTCTGTCAAAAGAACTGAAAAAAGGGGCAGTTTGCAGAGGCTTAGATACAAGATAATCACAGAGGTTAAAAGTATATTATTATAAATGTGTTAGTTATGCAAAACTGGGAAATGGGTAATAAAGGGATTATATATCTTTTAAAATAATAAAAATTCTGGTGTAGACTGTCCCTTTAAACGGGGAGTTTGGTCTGTCACTGTGAAGCGGGCGTAACCCTTACACTACCTGATCGATACAACATCATACCTGATGTTTTAAAGCACGTTATTCCAAACAATTTAGGAATGTTAGGTGATTTATGCCCTTTATGGCTTAAAAACAGACGCTGCATCAACTATGTAATTTTCCATGGGAGTTTTGCCATGGATCCCCCTCCGGCATGCCACAGTCCAGGTGTTAGTCCCCTTGAAACAACTTTTCCATCACTATTGTGGCTAGAAAAAGTTCCTGTGGGTTTTAAAATTCGCCTGCCTATTGAAGTCAATGGCGGTTCGCCCGTTCGCGAACAGTTGTGGAAGTTCGCGTTCGCCATTCGCGAACGCAAAATTTTAGATTCGCGACATCCCTATTTACCAGCTGCTGAGTATAAAATGTATGAGATTTGCTTTTTTAAGGTTTATTTGTGTATATGAATTAGCTGATTTTGTGTTTTGAAGCCAAAACCTAATAAAATGGGTTGAGCTTGTATCTCATCACTTTATCTCATTGTGTAAATATACCTGCTTCTTTATTTTATATCTGTCCATAAACCAATCACCAGTTCTTGGAGAGAACAATGGAAAATTAACATTTTATTACCTTATCTCTTCTATAACCCACTGTGAGTGTAATTTCTTATACTGGGCTCCATGTACTAAGCCGTCAATTCATCCGTCATTGTAGACGCGGATAAACTCGCCGTTACTCGCCGCGGGCGAAATGGTGTCCGCTGTCGCTATGTACTAATATTCCCCCAATAAATAGACAAGTCTAGCCCGCCGCGAGCAGTTGCGGATTGTTGATAAATTTGACGCCTCGCTCGTCGCGACTAAGCTGATGTACTTAACTTTCAGTTGAATTGTCTGGCCAATTATTAACACGTGACATGCAAGGTGTCACGAACATCATAGTAGTCACGGGAATAGAATTTTGCTCCTATAAAAGTTCAACTTATCTAAACAACTTTATTATTGTTCAAAATTTTTTGAAGAGTGATAACAGAGCGTTATTTTTGTAATATTTATTTACAATTTGGATATGGCTTCATCTGGATCTGATAATATATAAATATTAATATAAAAATAATTATAAAGATTGACAACTATACAATACAAATTTAAAATATAGATTACTCTTTAATTACAGTCGACAAATTGGGCGCAATTTATGTACATGGAAATGAGAGACAAATTAGACGCCAGTTATGCTGTAAGTACAATGCTGATATTACTGCCTTTTATATATGTCTAGACTGGCGTCTAAATTGACTTTCCTATTGTTTTGTACCTTGCCCGCCACCTAAAAGGTGGCGAGGCAAAAATAACGAGGTGGGAGCGGAAATTGTAGCGAGCGGACAAATAGATTTTTTAGTACATTCGTTTTTGGCGAGTTGGTGGTCAAATGTGTCTAATTACAGTGAAAAATGGAGCGGTAGCGAGGTTTGGCGGATAAGTACGCTCGCAATTTTAAAGATGCGAGTTTTAACATAATTGACGGCTTTGTACATATCAGTTTGCGAATTTTGACGCGAGATTTGTTGCGGGTAGCTCGCTGACTGCTTAGTACATGGAGCCCACTGGCTGTGTTTACACAGCTTGGCCTTGAGGCCAAAAACTTTCAGGATGTATGGGGATACCACAGGATAAATAATCTATTTCAAATGCCAATGTAAGGGTAATGGAAATACTTGTAAACAATTTAATACACTCCAGCAGATAAAGTGGATCATTGGGAACAAATTAAAAGGGAGAACAATTTTGAGTAAACTGTCCCTTTAATGTGATCAAGCAACTATTTTGTAGAAAGGCCTAGTATAATAGTTAGATTTGATACTAGAGTAGCTGATTGCTAAATGTTTGACTGAGGTTAGCAACGTTAGATCTTTGCTTTTCACTTTTCCTCTTAGATGTTGCTCTTTCCCTCTTATGCATAGTAGTAAGAGCTGTCACTACTGGAATGTAGTCTGTTAATAGAACAGAGTTATGGCAAGTTGGACTGAGTAAGGAAACTGTGGGTCTTCTTTGTCTCTGGATGCAGCCTTCCCCTCCACTGCTGTAAGCTTTGTTGAAGCTGGAGCTATCTAAAACTGGAAGCTTGTAAGCTGTGCAGATAGCATCTCTCAAATGAAGACTTGTCCTCACCGGGTTGCTTGTATTCTGCCAAGAGGGGTTGATGGGCTAATCCTTGCTTTGTCAGTAAGCAATAGAAGTTTAGATTGAGGTTTGTGCCCCGGTGCAAATCATGAAGCTTAAAGGGACATGAAACCCAAAATGTTTCTTTCATGATTTAGGTAGAACACAGAATTTTAAACAACTTTCCAGTTTACTTCTATTACCAAATTTGTTTTATTCTTTTGGTATCATTTGTTGAATGAGCAGCAATGCACTATTGGTTTCTAACTGAACACATGGGTGAGCCAATGACAATCGGTATATACATGCAGCTACCAATCAGCAGCTAGAACCTAGGTTCTTTGCTGCTCCTGAGCTTGCCTAGATAAAAGAATGCTTGGATTTGAAATGTTGGCAGACATTAATGAGATAGTTATATCAGATCATGCAATCATTACACTTAATGTCAAAATAAGGAAATTTCAAGAAAATAATCCAGCAAGTTTCCCCCCCCTAGATATCTATCATCTAATATCTAATTTAAAGGATGGCTTAAAATTAAATGGAATGACTTTTATCGTATTAACTACGCTAGTGAAATTGAAACAGAAACATTATGGGGAACTTTCAAGGCTGTAATTAGAGGGGAAATTAAAGCCTACTTAGGGCAGAAGAAACGCAAAATGATGGCTAGGGATCTACAACTGACTAATCAGCTCCACAATGGTCAATGTCTACAACTCCTATATTAGTAAACCTTCTAAAAAGTGGTGGGATATTTATATTAATGCGAAGAGGGAAAGAGAAGTGTTTTTAGCACAAAAAGTGGTCCAAGAAGACTTAAGGACTCTGCATTTCTTCTGTCGATATGGGTCCAAAGCTGGGAAATACCTGGCCAATCTGACTAAGATAAAGAGAAATAATTATATCATAGAATCCCTTAATCTGTCAATCTGGTATTGATTTATTATATTATACCAGTATTTTTATTATTATTCTTTATTTATAAAGCGCCAACAGATTCTGCAGTGCTGTCCATGGGTACAAAGATAAATGTACAGTACAATACAATATAAAAGACACCAAACAAAGTTTAACAAACAAATACAGGGGGAATTGAGGGCCCTGTTCCGGTGGGAATTTACAATCTAGATGGGTAGGAGGGTGAGAACCAGGAGGTGGGGACTGCAAAGGTGAGAATGATGTTAGTGTGGAGATAGATGAGGGCAGTTGTTAGGCAAGTGGAATTCCTTTTTTTCTGATTTGGAGATAGGCTTCCCTGAACAAAAAGGTATTTAGGGAGCGTTTAAAGGAGGAAAGGTTAGGGGAAAGTCTGACAGCTCGAGGAAGTGCATTTCAGATGGTTGGTGCAGCACGAGAGAAGTCCTGTAGTCTAGCATGAGAGGAGGTGATGGTAGAAGATGCAAGGAGCAGGTTATTGTTGGATCTTAGGGGGTGGGCTGGAGTAAATTTGTTGATCAGTGAGGACAGGTAGGGGGGCTGTGTTGGTAAGGGCTTTGTAGGTCAGGGTAAGAATTTTGAATTTAATTCTGATGTGAATGGGGAGCCAGTGAAGGTACTCACAGAGAGGTGCAGCAGAAACAGAGCATCGGGAGAGGTGGATTAGCCTAGCAGAGGCATTTAGGATGGATTGAAGAGGGGAGAGGCTGGAGAGAGGGAGGCCAGTTAGTAGGTTATTACAGTAGTCAAGTCAGGAAATTACCAGGGAGTGATTGTATACATGTATATGCACATATCACTTTAATATAGGATGGAATGATGTATAAACTACAGATCTTAACAGACAGTGCAACCTAATCAATTATAATTATATCACTATTATAACATTACCAAGAAACTAGAAAAGAGGAGAAAATTACATAAGAGGTTCCTGTTTCTGGGGGCTTTGACCCTTAGGTAGAATATTCCTTTTAAGGTATTTATGAAATAGAATTAATAATGTTAGGGATTTTCACTGTCTGTATGTATATTTAGTGTCGAACTAACGTTGTGGGCGTGGCTAATTTGTTTTAAACCTTTTAACCAATAGTAGCTCTTTTTAGACTACTTAGGTAAGAAGTGACAGTGAGATCATTAGCTATGATTACGGCTCAATAGCGTCAGCAGATCTCACAGCCACAGCCTACATTACACTTGCCTTGATGTGTAATTTTATGATTCTAATAAAGATATGCTTTTTAACTTTTCCTACCGGAGGCTTTGTTTCACCTTTGTTGTAAGCATTTGTTCATGGTAGATCGGGTAGACAGAACTGGAACAGCAAATCAACATTTTCTTTAATGATTTGGATAGAACATGCAATTTTAAACAACTTTCCAATATACTTATATTATCAAATTTGCTTCATTATCTTGTTATCCTTTGTGGAAGGGACAGCACTGCACTACTGGCAGCTAGCTGAACATATCTAGTTAGCCAATCACAAGTGACAAATGTGTGCATCCACCAATAAGCAGCAGCTCCCACTAATGTAGAATATGTGCATATTATTTTTCAACAAGGGATACCAAGAGAGTGAAGCATATTTGAAAATAGAAGCAAATTTAAAAGTGTCTAAAAATAAATTTCCATTTCCAATTAATTTCCATTTTAAAAATGCACACAATCTTTTAATTTGCACTCTTTCTGAGACACCATCTCCTACTGAGCATGTGCAACAATTCAAAGTATATACGTATATACATTTTTGGAATTGGCTGATGGCTGTCACATGATGCAGAAGTAAGAACACATTCTACTACTCATTTGAAATTCAGACTAAGGAGCCGATTTATCATCGGTCTGTCTGACATGATCCGCTCAGCGGATCATGTCCGACAGACATTGATGAATGCCGACAGCATACGCTGTCGGCATTTATCATTGCACAAGCAGTTCACTAGAACTGCTTATGCAATGCTGCCCCTGCTGGGGGTGTCAATCAGCCCGATCGTATAGGATCGGGCGGATTGATGTCCGCAGCTTAGAGCAGGTGGACAAGTTATAGATCAGCAGTCTTTAGACCTCTGCTTCATAACTGCTGTTTCCGGTGAGCCTGAAAACCGGCCCCTATCGGGTAGATTTATCAAGCAGCGGATGATGCAATCTACCCCCGTAGTTTCAGATTACCCTTAAACATAAGTTAAGAAGCAGCGGTCTGGTGTGCTTCAGTCTCTGTGAATCCAGATCTGAAACAGTTATTATGCAAAATTGGGCAAAAGTTTCCTTCTTTTCTGTCTTGTTCTTTGAAGATTAAGATTGCCCTTACAGAACAGAATTTAATATTTTCCTTCTTGTCCAAGATTCATGCTGGCATAAAAATAATAAGTTCAAATTCATGGTTATTTTACTCTCTAGACAGTTGATCTTTAGAGAGGGGACAGGTAGACAAGTCCCAATTATATACATTCTTAAAAAATATGGAAGTAGATGATTATAGTATTTGATGTTCAATTTTATAGTGTCAGAAGGATATTTTTCAATGTGTATAAAGCTGATTCAGGAACACCCTTTAAAAAGGTTCTCTCTCTCTCCCCCCCCCCCCCCCCCCCCTACTGGGAGAATGAACTCTTCTAAAGTTATTTTGTTTACATATCTATTCTGTAGCGATTACTCCGTCATTGAAATCTTTAGTATAGGTGGAGGTTTCAACAGGAAAAGATATTTGTAATGACAAAATAAAGGCAACGATGTTATTTTTTAAAAACAAATACAATTCAGCAGGCAAAATGGATTACTGGGAACAAATTAAAGGTGAGAACATTTTACTGTCCCTTTAAGGAAAATAATTGGTAATTTATATCAATACTTGTTTATATGTACTCATTATTTTTTAAAAAAATATGTACATATCTGTATTTTGTTATATGCCTTTGTATATGAAATTAATGTTGGTGTTTCTTTTTTTTCTTGCTAAAAGAGGGGAAACACATTGGGCTAGATTACAAGTGGAGCGCTTATTTATTGCGCGCCCTCAAACGGGCAAATTGGCCTGTTTGCATGTGCGCGATAAGTAACCAGCCATTACAAGTGGCTGGTTATTGCTACTGCCAGTTTGTGGTACCAATTAGCGCTTATAAAATTAACCAGAGATCATATCTCTCGTTAATTGGATTAATGTGCCCCAAATGCCTTCAAAATACAGTGTAGCGTATTTTATTAAAATATAAAAATTGTAGTATTTTTATTTTTTAATAAAATAACAGCACTAGGCAGTATTTTGGGGTTAAAGTTGGCGGGAGTGAAGTGTTACAAAAAAAAAATGGGACTGAAAAGTTCTATGGGAACTGTGTGTTACCAGTAAATATATATGCTTATGTACATATATGTTTATGTGTTAGTATGTTTATATACACATAGTAACACATAAATATATATGTATGTAATCATATACATATATATTTACACTTTGCGCTCACAAGAGCATGGTTCCATAGGATCCAATTCTGATGCCGGCAGAGATGACACAGAGCCTAAGCACATTGATGGCAGCAATCTTTCCCAGCAATGCAAATGCGAGCTCGTGTTCGCATTGCTGTCAACTTGTAATACTAGCGCACATTAGCATACTCTGGTATTACTCAGTGGACCGCTAATATCGCTTTGACGAAAGCGATATTTAGCACTCCACTTGTAATCTGGTCCACTGTTTCAAATGTGTTACATACTTCTCTGGCAGTCAAAGATGAACCTTTCCATAACTCTAAACAAAAAGCATGCTTCTATCCCTAATTTAGCAGGGGTAGGCAACCTTGGCTCTCCAGATGTTTATTGGAACTGCATTTCCCATGATGCTAAGACATTCTTTAGGCTGTCTGAGCATTATGGGGAATGTAGTTCCAAAACATCAGGAGAGCCAAGGTTGCCTACCCCTGTCCCTAACACAAACCCAAACTGTTACCTATTAATATATCCCTAGGTCTTCAGTTAAATTGCAAATAATTGTTATTATATAGATATATTTTAGTAATGCTGATATTGCAATATTATTTCTGGCTTTCATTGTTGCCTCATGTCACTTACACATTTTAAGTGTTTGATTTCAACACAACATTTTAAATTCAGCAACTTTTCAAGGATACGAAATGGCCAAAAATATTCTGTGATGTGGATTGTTTTATTTTAGCACAAACCCCTAAATCATGTGTGCTAAGCTAATAACCAAAGGGACAGACTACTGGTTGGGTCAACTACCTAGAACACTGTGAATACACTTTAGGGTAGATTTGTCAAGTGTCGGGAGGACATGATCCGCTGTAGTGGATTATGTCCACCTGACATCGCTAAATGCTGACAGCACACACTGGGCAGACATGCATAGGTATACTAGCATAGACTATGCTAGTATACCTATGCATGTCTGCCCAGTCTATGCTAGTATACCTATGCATGTCTGCCAAGTGTATGCTAGTATACCTATGCATGTCTGCCCAGTCTATGCTATTTACCTATGCATGTCTGCCCAGTCTATGCTATTTACCTATGCATGTATGCCCATTCTATGCTAGTATACCTATGCATGACTTCCCAGTCTATGCTAGTATACCTATGCATGTCTGCCCAGTCTATGCTAGTATACCTATGCATGTCTGCCCAGTCTATGCTAGTATACCTATGCATGTCTGCCCAGTCTATGCTAGTATACCAATGCATGTCTGCCCAGTCTATGCTAGTATACCTATGCATGTCTGCCCAGTCTATGCTATTTACCTATGCATGTCTGCCCAGTCTACGCTATTTACCTATGCATGTCTGCCCAGTCTATGCTAGTATACCTATGCATGTCTTCCTAGTCTATGCTAGTATACCTATGCATGTCTGCCCAGTCTATGCTAGTATGCCTATGCATGTCTGCCCAGTGTATGCTAGTATACCTATGCATGTCTGCCCAGTCTATGCTATTTACCTATGCATGTCTGCCCAGTCTATGCTTTTTACCTATGCATGTATGCCCATTCTATGCTAGTATACCTATGCATGACTTCCCAGTCTATGCTAGTATACCTATGCATGTCTGCCCAGACTGGGAAGTCATGCATAGGTATACTAGCATAGAATGGGCATACATGCATAGGTAAAAAGCATAGACTGGGCAGACATGCATAGGTAAATAGCATAGACTGGGCAGACATGCATAGGTATACTAGCATACACTGGGCAGACATGCATAGGCATACTAGCATAGACTGGGCAGACATGCATAGGTATACTAGCATAGACTAGGAAGACATGCATAGGTATACTAGCATAGACTGGGCAGACATGCATAGGTAAATAGCGTAGACTGGGCAGACATGCATAGGTAAATAGCATAGACTGGGCAGACATGCATAGGTATACTAGCATAGACTGGGCAGACATGCATTGGTATACTAGCATAGACTGGGCAGACATGCATAGGTATACTAGCATAGACTGGGCAGACATGCATAGGTATACTAGCATAGACTGGGCAGACATGCATAGGTATACTAGCATAGACTGGGAAGTCATGCATAGGTATACTAGCATAGAATGGGCATACATGCATAGGTAAATAGCATAGACTGGGCAGACATGCATAGGTAAATAGCATAGACTGGGCAGACATGCATAGGTATACTAGCATACACTTGGCAGACATGCATAGGTATACTAGCATAGACTGGACAGACATGCATAGGTATACTAGCATAGACTAGGAAGACATGCATAGGTATACTAGCATAGACTGGGCAGACATGCATAGGTAAATAGCGTAGACTGGGCAGACATGCATAGGTAAATAGCATAGACTGGGCAGACATGCATAGGTATACTAGCATAGACTGGGCAGACATGCATAGGTATATTAGTACACACTGGGCAGACATACCTAAGTATACTAGCATACACTGGGCAGACATGCATAGGTATACTAGCATAGACTGGGCAGACATGCATAGGTATACTAGCATAGACTGGGCAGACATGCATAGGTATACTAGCACACACTGGGCAGGCATGCATAGGTATACTAGCACATACTGGGCAGACATGCATAGGTATACTAGCACACACTGGGCAGACATGCATAGGTATACTAGCACACACTGGGCAGGCATGCATAGGTATACTAGCACATACTGGGCAGACATGCATAGGTATACTAGCACACACTGGGCAGACATGCATAGGTATACTAGCACACACTGGGCAGGCATGCATAGGTATACTAGCACACACTGGGCAGGCATGCATAGGTATGCTAGCACACACTGGGCAGAAATGCATAGGTATATTAGTACACACTGGGCAGACATGCATAGGTATATTAGTACACACTGGGCAGACATGCATAGGTATATTATCACATACTGGGCAGACATGCATAGGTATATTAGTACACACTGGGCAGACATGCATAGGTATATTAGTACACACTGGGCAGACATGCATAGGTATACTAGCATACACTGGGCAGACATGCATAGGTATACTAGCATAGACTGGGCAGACATGCATAGGTATACTAGCACACACTGGGCAGGAATGCATAGGTATATCAGCACATACTGGGCAGGCATGCATAGGTATACTAGCACACACTGGGCAGGCATGCATAGGTATACCAGCACATACTGGGCAGGCATGCATAGGTATACTAGCACACACTGGGCAGAAATGCATAGGTATATTAGTACACACTGGGCAGACATGCATAGGTATATTAGTACACACTGGGCAGACATGCATAGGTATATTATCACATACTGGGCAGACATGCATAGGTATATTAGTACACACTGGGCAGACATGCATAGGTATATTAGTACACACTGGGCAGACATGCATAGGTATATTAGCACATACTGGGCAGACATGCATAGGTATATTAGTACACACTGGGCAGACATGCATAGGTATATTAGTACACACTGGGCATACATGCATAGGTATATTAGCACATACTGGGCAGACATGCATAGGTATATTAGTACACACTGGGCAGACATGCATAGGTATATTAGTACACACTGGGCAGACATGCATAGGTATATTAGCACATACTGGGCAGACATGCATAGGTATACTAGCACACACTGGAAATGCATGCATAGGTATACTAGCATACACTGGAAATGCATGCATAGGTTTACTAGCACACACTGGAAATGCATGCATAGGTATACTAGCACATACTGGGCAGACATGTATGGGTATATTAGCACATACTGGGCAGGCATGCATAGGTATATTAGCACATACTGGGCAGGCATGCAATGCATAGGTATATTAGCACATACTGGGTAGACATGCATAGGTATATTAGCACATACTGGGCAGACATGCATAGGTATATTAGCACATACTGGGCAGACATGCATAGGTATATTAGCACATACTGGGCAGACATGCATAGGTATATTAGCACATCCTGGGCAAACATGCATAGGTATACTAGCACACACTGTGCAGACATGCATAGGTATATTAGCACATACTGTGCAGACATGCATAGGTATATTAGCACATACTGGGCAGACATACATAGGTATATTAGCACATACTGGGCAGGCATGCAATGCATAGGTATATTAGCACATACTGGGCAGACATGCATAGGTATATTAGTACAGACTGGGCAGACATGCATAGGTATACTAGCACACACTGGGCAGGCATGCATAGGTATACTAGCACACACTGGGCAGAAATGCATAGGTATATTAGTACACACTGGGCAGACATGCATAGGTATATTAATACACACTGGGCAGACATGCATAGGTATATTATCACATACTGGGCAGACATGCATAGGTATATTAGTACACACTGGGCAGACATGCATAGGTATATTAGTACACACTGGGCAGACATGCATAGGTATATTATCACATACTGGGCAGACATGCATAGGTATATTAGTACACACTGGGCAGACAAGCATAGGTATATTAGTACACACTGGGCAGACATGCATAGGTATATTAGCATACACTGGGCAGACATGCATAGGTATACTAGCATAGACTGGGCAGACATGCATAGGTATACTAGCACACACTGGGCAGACATGCATAGGTATATCAGCACATACTGGGCAGGCATGCATAGGTATACTAGCACACACTGGGCAGGCATGCATAGGTATACCAGCACATACTGGTCAGGCATGCATAGGTATACTAGCACACACTGGGCAGACATGCATAGGTATACTAGCACACACTGGGCAGGCATGCATAGGTATACTAGCACATACTGGGCAGACATGCATAGGTATACTAGCACACACTGGGCAGACATGCATAGGTATACTAGCACACACTGGGCAGGCATGCATAGGTATACTAGCACACACTGGGCAGGCATGCATAGGTATACTAGCACACACTGGGCAGGCATGCATATGTATGCTAGCACACACTGGGCAGAAATGCATAGGTATATTAGTACACACTGGGCAGACATGCATAGGTATATTATCACATACTGGGCAGACATGCATAGGTATATTAGTACACACTGGGCAGACATGCATAGGTATATTAGTACACACTGGGCAGACATGCATAGGTATATTAGCACATACTGGGCAGACATGCATAGGTATATTAGTACACACTGGGCAGACATGAATAGGTATATTAGTACACACTGGGCATACATGCATAGGTATATTAGCACATACTGGGCAGACATGCATAGGTATATTAGTACACACTGGGCAGACATGCATAGGTATATTAGTACACACTGGGTAGACATGCATAGGTATATTAGCACATACTGGGCAGACATGCATAGGTATACTAGCACACACTGGAAATGCATGCATAGGTATACTAGCATACACTGGAAATGCATGCATAGGTTTACTAGCACACACTGGAAATGCATGCATAGGTATACTAGCACATACTGGGCAGACATGTATAGGTATATTAGCATATACTGGGCAGGCATGCATAGGTATATTAGCACATACTGGGCAGGCATGCAATGCATAGGTATATTAGCACATACTGGGCAGACATGCATAGGTATATTAGCACATACTGGGCAGACATGCATAGGTATGTTAGCACATACTGGGCAGACATGCATAGGTATATTAGCACATACTGGGCAGACATGCATAGGTATATTAGCACATACTGGGCAGACATGCATAGGTATATTAGTACAGACTGGGCAGACATGCATAGGTATACTAGCACACACTGGGCAGGCATGCATAGGTATACTAGCACACACTGGGCAGAAATGCATAGGTATATTAGTACACACTGGGCAGACATGCATAGGTATATTAATACACACTGGGCAGACATGCATAGGTATATTATCACATACTGGGCAGACATGCATAGGTATATTAGTACACACTGGGCAGACATGCATAGGTATATTAGTACACACTGGGCAGACATGCATAGGTATATTATCACATACTGGGCAGACATGCATAGGTATATTAGTACACACTGGGCAGACAAGCATAGGTATATTAGTACACACTGGGCAGACATGCATAGGTATATTAGCATACACTGGGCAGACATGCATAGGTATACTAGCATAGACTGGGCAGACATGCATAGGTATACTAGCACACACTGGGCAGGAATGCATAGGTATATCAGCACATACTGGGCAGGCATGCATAGGTATACTAGCACACACTGGGCAGGCATGCATAGGTATACCAGCACATACTGGTCAGGCATGCATAGGTATACTAGCACACACTGGGCAGACATGCATAGGTATACTAGCACACACTGGGCAGGCATGCATAGGTATACTAGCACATACTGGGCAGACATGCATAGGTATACTAGCACACACTGGGCAGACATGCATAGGTATACTAGCACACACTGGGCAGGCATGCATAGGTATACTAGCACACACTGGGCAGGCATGCATAGGTATACTAGCACACACTGGGCAGGCATGCATATGTATGCTAGCACACACTGGGCAGAAATGCATAGGTATATTAGTACACACTGGGCAGACATGCATAGGTATATTATCACATACTGGGCAGACATGCATAGGTATATTAGTACACACTGGGCAGACATGCATAGGTATATTAGTACACACTGGGCAGACATGCATAGGTATATTAGCACATACTGGGCAGACATGCATAGGTATATTAGTACACACTGGGCAGACATGAATAGGTATATTAGTACACACTGGGCATACATGCATAGGTATATTAGCACATACTGGGCAGACATGCATAGGTATATTAGTACACACTGGGCAGACATGCATAGGTATATTAGTACACACTGGGTAGACATGCATAGGTATATTAGCACATACTGGGCAGACATGCATAGGTATACTAGCACACACTGGAAATGCATGCATAGGTATACTAGCATACACTGGAAATGCATGCATAGGTTTACTAGCACACACTGGAAATGCATGCATAGGTATACTAGCACATACTGGGCAGACATGTATAGGTATATTAGCATATACTGGGCAGGCATGCATAGGTATATTAGCACATACTGGGCAGGCATGCAATGCATAGGTATATTAGCACATACTGGGCAGACATGCATAGGTATATTAGCACATACTGGGCAGACATGCATAGGTATGTTAGCACATACTGGGCAGACATGCATAGGTATATTAGCACATACTGGGCAGACATGCATAGGTATATTAGCACATACTGGGCAGACATGCATAGGTATATTAGCACATACTGGGCAGACATGCATAGGTATACTAGCACACACTGTGCAGACATGCATAGGTATATTAGCACATACTGTGCAGACATGCATAGGTATATTAGCACATACTGGGCAGACATACATAGGTATATTAGCACATACTGGTTAGGCATGCAATGCATAGGTATATTAGCACATACTGGGCAGACATGCATAGGTATATTAGTACAGACTGGGCAGACATGCATAGGTATACTAGCACACACTGGGCAGGCATGCATAGGTATACTAGCACACACTGGGCAGAAATGCATAGGTATATTAGTACACACTGGGCAGACATGCATAGGTAAATTAATACACACTGGGCAGACATGCATAGGTATATTATCACATACTGGGCAGACATGCATAGGTATATTAGTACACACTGGGCAGACATGCATAGGTATATTAGTACACACTGGGCAGACATGCATAGGTATATTAGCACATACTGGGCAGACATGCATAGGTATACTAGCACACACTGGAAATGCCTGCATAGGTATACTAGCACACACTGGGCAGACATGCAATGCATAGGTATATTAGCACATACTGGGCAGGCTTGCAATGCATAGGTATATTAGCACATACTGGGCAGACATGCATAGGTATATTAGCACATACTGGGCAGACATGCATAGGTATATTAGCACATACTGGGCAGGCATGCAATGCATAGGTATATTAGCACATACTGGGCAGGCATGCATAGGTATATTAGCACATACTGGGCAGGCATGCAATGCATAGGTATATTAGCACATACTGGGCAGACATGCATAGGTATATTAGCACATACTGGGCAGGCATGCAATGCATAGGTATATTAGCACATACTGTGCAGACATGCATAGGTATATTAGCACATACTGGGCAGGCATGCAATGCATAGGTATATTAGCACATACTGGGCAGACATGCCTAGGTATATTAGCACATACTGGGCAGGCATGCAATGCATAGGTATATTAGCACATACTGGGCAGACATGCCTAGGTATATTAGCACATACTGGGCAGGCATGCAATGCATAGGTATATTAGCACATACTGGGCAGACATGCATAGGTATATTAGCACATACTGGGCAGGCATGCAATGCATAGGTATATTAGCACATACTGGGCAGACATGCATAGGTATATTAGCACATACTGGGCAGACATGCATAGATATATTAGCACATACTGGGCAGGCATGCAATGCATAGGTATATTAGCACATACTGTGCAGACATGCATAGGTATATTAGCACATACTGGGCAGGCATGCAATGCATAGGTATATTAGCACATACTGGGCAGACATGCATAGGTATATTAGTACAGACTGGGCAGACATGCATAGGTATACTAGCACACACTGTGCAGACATGCATAGGTATATTAGCACATACTGTGCAGACATGCATAGGTATATTAGCACATACTGGGCAGGCATGCAATGCATAGGTATATTAGCACATACTGGGCAGACATGCATAGGTATATTAGTACAGACTGGGCAGACATGCATAGGTATACTAGCACACACTGTGCAGACATGCATAGATATATTAGCACATACTGTGCAGACATGCATAGATATATTAGCACATACTGTGCAGACATGCATAGGTATATTAGCACATACTGTGCAGACATGCATAGATATATTAGCACATACTGTGCAGACATGCATAGGTATACTAGCACACACTGTGCAGACGTGCATAGATATATTAGCACATACTGTGCAGACATGCATAGGTATATTAGCACACACTGTGCAGACATGCATAGATATATTAGAACATACTGTGCAGACATGCATAGGTATATTAGCACACACTGTGCAGACATGCATAGATATATTAGCACATACTGTGCAGACATGCATAGGTATATTAGCACATACTGTGCAGACATGCATAGATATATTAGCACATACTGTGCAGACATGCATAGGTATATTAGCACATACTGTGCAGACATGCATAGATATATTAGCACATACTGTGCAGACATGCATAGGTATATTAGCACATACTGGGCAGGCATGCATAGGTATATTAGCACATACTGGGCAGGCATGCAATGCATAGGTATATTAGCACATACTGGGCAGACATGCATAGGTATATTAGCACATACTGGGCAGACATGCATAGGTATGTTAGCACATACTGGGCAGACATGCATAGGTATATTAGCACATACTGGGCAGACATGCATAGGTATATTAGCACATACTGGGCAGACATGCATAGGTATATTAGCACATACTGGGCAGACATGCATAGGTATACTAGCACACACTGTGCAGACATGCATAGGTAAATTAGCACATACTGTGCAGACATGCATAGGTATATTAGCACATACTGGGCAGACATACATAGGTATATTAGCACATACTGGTTAGGCATGCAATGCATAGGTATATTAGCACATACTGGGCAGACATGCATAGGTATATTAGTACAGACTGGGCAGACATGCATAGGTATACTAGCACACACTGGGCAGGCATGCATAGGTATACTAGCACACACTGGGCAGAAATGCATAGGTATATTAGTACACACTGGGCAGACATGCATAGGTATATTAATACACACTGGGCAGACATGCATAGGTATATTATCACATACTGGGCAGACATGCATAGGTATATTAGTACACACTGGGCAGACATGCATAGGTATATTAGTACACACTGGGCAGACATGCATAGGTATATTAGCACATACTGGGCAGACATGCATAGGTATACTAGCACACACTGGAAATGCCTGCATAGGTATACTAGCACACACTGGGCAGACATGCAATGCATAGGTATATTAGCACATACTGGGCAGGCTTGCAATGCATAGGTATATTAGCACATACTGGGCAGACATGCATAGGTATATTAGCACATACTGGGCAGACATGCATAGGTATATTAGCACATACTGGGCAGGCATGCAATGCATAGGTATATTAGCACATACTGGGCAGGCATGCATAGGTATATTAGCACATACTGGGCAGGCATGCAATGCATAGGTATATTAGCACATACTGGGCAGACATGCATAGGTATATTAGCACATACTGGGCAGGCATGCAATGCATAGGTATATTAGCACATACTGTGCAGACATGCATAGGTATATTAGCACATACTGGGCAGGCATGCAATGCATAGGTATATTAGCACATACTGGGCAGACATGCATAGGTATATTAGCACATACTGGGCAGGCATGCAATGCATAGGTATATTAGCACATACTGGGCAGACATGCCTAGGTATATTAGCACATACTTGGCAGGCATGCAATGCATAGGTATATTAGCACATACTGGGCAGACATGCATAGGTATATTAGCACATACTGGGCAGGCATGCAATGCATAGGTATATTAGCACATACTGGGCAGACATGCATAGGTATATTAGCACATACTGGGCAGACATGCATAGGTATATTAGCACATACTGGGCAGGCATGCATAGGTATATTAGCACATACTGGGCAGGCATGCAATGCATAGGTATATTAGCACATACTGGGCAGACATGCATAGGTATATTAGCACATACTGGGCAGACATGCATAGGTATGTTAGCACATACTGGGCAGACATGCATAGGTATATTAGCACATACTGGGCAGACATGCATAGGTATATTAGCACATACTGGGCAGACATGCATAGGTATATTAGCACATACTGGGCAGACATGCATAGGTATACTAGCACACACTGTGCAGACATGCATAGGTAAATTAGCACATACTGTGCAGACATGCATAGGTATATTAGCACATACTGGGCAGACATACATAGGTATATTAGCACATACTGGTTAGGCATGCAATGCATAGGTATATTAGCACATACTGGGCAGACATGCATAGGTATACTAGCACACACTGTGCAGACATGCATAGGTAAATTAGCACATACTGGGCAGACATGCATAGGTATATTAGTACAGACTGGGCAGACATGCATAGGTATACTAGCACACACTGGGCAGGCATGCATAGGTATACTAGCACACACTGGGCAGAAATGCATAGGTATATTAGTACACACTGGGCAGACATGCATAGGTATATTAATACACACTGGGCAGACATGCATAGGTATATTATCACATACTGGGCAGACATGCATAGGTATATTAGTACACACTGGGCAGACATGCATAGGTATATTAGTACACACTGGGCAGATATGCATAGGTATATTAGCACATACTGGGCAGACATGCATAGGTATACTAGCACACACTGGAAATGCCTGCATAGGTATACTAGCACACACTGGGCAGACATGCAATGCATAGGTATATTAGCACATACTGGGCAGGCGTGCAATGCATAGGTATATTAGCACATACTGGGCAGACATGCATAGGTATATTAGCACATACTGGGCAGACATGCATAGGTATATTAGCACATACTGGGCAGGCATGCAATGCATAGGTATATTAGCACATACTGGGCAGGCATGCATAGGTATATTAGCACATACTGGGCAGGCATGCAATGCATAGGTATATTAGCACATACTGGGCAGACATGCATAGGTATATTAGCAAATACTGGGCAGGCATGCAATGCATAGGTATATTAGCACATACTGTGCAGACATGCATAGGTATATTAGCACATACTGGGCAGGCATGCAATGCATAGGTATATTAGCACATACTGGGCAGACATGCATAGGTATATTAGCACATACTGGGCAGGCATGCAATGCATAGGTATATTAGCACATACTGGGCAGACATGCCTAGGTATATTAGCACATACTGGGCAGGCATGCAATGCATAGGTATATTAGCACATACTGGGCAGACATGCATAGGTATATTAGCACATACTGGGCAGGCATGCAATGCATAGGTATATTAGCACATACTGGGCAGACATGCATAGGTATATTAGCACATACTGGGCAGACATGCATAGATATATTAGCACATACTGGGCAGGCATGCAATGCATAGGTATATTAGCACATACTGTGCAGACATGCATAGGTATATTAGCACATACTGGGCAGGCATGCAATGCATAGGTATATTAGCACATACTGGGCAGACATGCATAGGTATATTAGTACAGACTGGGCAGACATGCATAGGTATACTAGCACACACTGTGCAGACATGCATAGGTATATTAGCACATACTGTGCAGACATGCATAGGTATATTAGCACATACTGGGCAGGCATGCAATGCATAGGTATATTAGCACATACTGTGCAGACATGCATAGGTATATTAGCACATACTGTGCAGACATGCATAGATATATTAGCACACACTGTGCAGACATGCATAGGTATATTAGCACATACTGTGCAGACATGCATAGATATATTAGCACATACTGTGCAGACATGCATAGGTATACTAGCACACACTGTGCAGACGTGCATAGATATATTAGCACATACTGTGCAGACATGCATAGGTATATTAGCACATACTGTGCAGACATGCATAGATATATTAGAACATACTGTGCAGACATGCATAGGTATATTAGCACACACTGTGCAGACATGCATAGATATATTAGCACATACTGTGCAGACATGCATAGGTATATTAGCACATACTGTGCAGACATGCATAGATATATTAGCACATACTGTGCAGACATGCATAGGTATATTAGCACATACTGTGCAGACATGCATAGATATATTAGCACATACTGTGCAGACATGCATAGGTATATTAGCACATACTGTGCAGACATGCATAGATATATTAGCACACACTGTGCAGACATGCCCTCATATCAGTCTTTATTGACTAGTAAAATAAATGAAGATGTTATTCTTCTAAACTACCTCCAACCCCCTAATGTGTCTGCACATTATATGATTTCATATATACTTCCCAACTGATACCTAAGTTTTGAAAACAATCACATTTTGGTCGGGCTTAAGTAACTCATACTATGGGGCCTATTTATCAAGCTCCGTATGGAGCTTGAAGGCCCGTGTTTGAAGGCTCGCCAGAAACACAAGTTATGACGCAGCGGTCTAAAGACCGCTGCCCCATAGCCTGTCCGCCTGCTCTGAGGTGACAGACAGAAATCGAATACGATCGGGATGATTGACACCCCCTGCTAGCGGCCGATTATTCGCAAACCTGCAGGGGGCGGCATTACACCAGCAGTTCACAAGAACTGCTGTGCAATGATAAATGACGACAGCGTATGCTGTCAGCATTTATTGATGTGCGGTGGACATGATACGCTACATCGTATCATATCCGTCTGCACTATCATAAATAGACCCCTACATCCATTGAAAGATACCTTGAAAGGGACATTAAAGGGATATTTATGTAATAAAAAAGCACTAAGCAGTGGCTTATACCTAATAGAAATCAATGCAATATTTATTATTCATTATCATTTTAAAAAAGGATTTTAGCTTCTATTTTATTATTATTTTTTTTTACTTATAAGTGCAGTGTCAATAAGTTCCTGTCACAGCCCCAACAAGGGACATTGTACACTAGATTATTCTTTGCATAAATGTTTTGTTGATGATCCATTTATATAGCCCATCGGGGAGTATTTTTGTAACAATGTATAGTTTTGCTTATTTTTATAACATTGTGCTGATGTTCAGACTCCTAACCAAGCCCAACAGTGTCAGATGTATACATGGGTTTACAGACTCCTGCTGGCTCCTGTTTATGTAATACACACATTTTCATAAAACTGCATGCAATAGAGTCTGCTATAAAGAAGAATATGCACATATGCTGATCTAAAAAAATCCAGTTTAAAACATTTTAAAAACTTACTTAGAAGCTCCCAGTTTTAGACCTTCCCCTGCATATGAAAATAATTATATTGTCACTTTAAGTTTAGACATGGCGGTGGAATCTAAAAAAAAACAGAGAGTTAAAGGGACAGACTAGTCAGAATTAAACTTTCACGATTCAGATAGGGCATGCAACAACTTTCCAATTTACTTTTATAATAAAGTTTGCTTTGCTCTCTTGTTATTATTTTTTTGAAAACTATAAATTAAGGAAGGCTCAAACTGATTTCTCAACTGTTTAAAATCATCTCTTATCTGCATTTTCACAGTTTGACAGTGCTAGTTCATGTGTGTCATATAGATAACATTGTGCTCACTCCGTGGAGTAATTTAGGAGTCAGCACTGATTGGCTAAATGCATGTCTGTAAAACGAGATAAGGGGGCAGTCTGCAGAGGCTTAGATACAAGGTAATCACAGAGGTAAAAAGTATATTATTATAATTGTTGGTTATGCAAAACTGGGGACTAGGTAATAAAGGGATTATCTATCTTTTTACACAATAACATGTTTTAAGAAGACTGTCAATTTAAATTACAGGAAAAGGGCACAAAATAAATAATGAAGTATATTACAAAGTTTTTTAACTAAACATTTACAATCTCCTACTGTTTAATATCCCTTTAAGCCTCTGGTAGTTAATTGTTCTCTGGGTCCCACTTCTTTATTAAAGGGGTGTGTCTAAAATGGCTAGGGGCCCATGAGTCACTTCAATATAAATTTTAGGGACAAACTGTAAATTCTTTTGGGGATTCCTTGCACAGCAGACATTATTAGTTTAACTGGGGGCCTTGGCCCTATATATTATTGTATTGCTTCACATGGACCTTTTAGTGGTATTGTTTTAACAGCAGACTTTATAATTGCATACTAGGTTTTAATTACATTGGGAGAAAGAAATGTTTATGTTGTGTTTCCATCTCTTGAGAACGATGTATTAATATGAATGTGAGACCTCAAGCAGCAGCCTGTTCAGGGTTCTTGGTAAATCCAGTCAAATCAGCAAAATCTGAGGTCACATCTCATACCATATCCCTCTCATTTTCCTTGGCCAGTAATGACTGAGTCAATAATGGAAAGTATGAAGTGTTAAGATTTCAGCCATTTTTTTATTTTTTATTATCAGCTGCAATTCCTCATATTCAGTCCAGACAAATGATCAAATTTGAATCTTGCCTTTTGAATGAATTCATTTGAATATATGTCTTTTTTTTAACTAATCAGTAAATGTCACCACATTCATTTTTAACCAATGCCCATTTTTAATAGATGATAACTAATTTTTTTTTCTTTTTACTGTATATTAGAATTTTGGAAAAGGTTAATTTGCTATCTACTGAGCTTTGTGAATGAAGATTATTTCAAATATAATATTAACAAATGTCCTATTGGGGTAGGAAGGAACACCACAAGGGTGTATTATAACTTTATCAGATTTGTCCTGGTAAGTTCATTTTATTAGGTGAAGTGATTACAGCCTGCAGAGTTAATTTTAATATGCTAATACACCTCAGCAAGTTGGGGACTTAAATAGAATGATACAATTAAGGTAAATTTATGAGCAGCAAGAAGGTTTACTAAGGTCACTGGAAGATTATATTAACCCTGCATGTAGGCGGATCAAGTTTCAAATGCAGTTTTCTTATAAATGAACTGAATATAGAAGCTCTGTGAACTTTAATGACCTTTCAGCAAAATATTATCAGGGAATTCTGTAGTCCCTAGCTGGTGCTAATACAAGAAATACATATAATTGTCTAATTTATGTTTATTATATGTTTTGGGATGATGAAATACTTTATCTATCAGATACCATAAGATTTTCTTGTAGCTACAAGCTGGTAAAAGTAGGTGAACAATGAAATAAAGTTCCAGGATGAAAAGCATATCATTTGGGTGACCTACACTGGCAGTGAAGAAAGGTTGTATCGCATACAGTATTTATGGTGCTTTTTTAAAACTACAACCCAATACGTATTGACAAGTAGACTATCTATTATATAAAGTGACTTGACCCCAAAGACTCAGGCAGGTCTTCCTGCTTGCCAAACCTTGAGTGCAGTCTAGACACAGTCCACCTTTTGTAACAGAACAGTCTCCCAATCAACAGCCAGTTTATAAATAACTCTGAATGTATAACATTCTGGTCAAATATTGAAACAGATAGATAGATAGATAGATATATTTTCTATCTATCTAACTATTTATCCATCCCCTCCAATGCCTATCTTGAAACTGAAACAATTCCACTCACCAGTACTCTCTATTTTATTATGATTTGCCAATTTTAGTTAATATAGTACAAAATATACCTTGGTACTTGGCCCTTTGAGCTTTTCTTGATACTAACAAACTTACAAAGTGATAACATCCAGTCGCACCTCAGAGATTAGTATAAACACATGTATGATAGTACTCTGGATAAACTAATCTATTTTGTTATAAGCCACCTTTGAGACCACATGCACTAAATTCCAAATTGGGAAAAGCAATGTTTATTGTATTAATAAAAAGATAAATGATCAGATGAATATAATCATTACAGAAAGGCAATAATAAGATATATAGAAAATCAGCACTGAAACATGGATTACTCACAAAACAAGCATAAGTAAACAATGTGATTAATTTGCAATAAAAAGCAATCATGAAATAACATAAAATAATGTTTGTAAACTAAACAAGTATGCATTCACTTCTAAAACGTCTGAATCATAAGTGGGGTTTTAGGAAGAATATGTTGTAAACATGGCTGGTAAAACTGTATGTGTGTTGCATACGTAACATGGAAGACATGTGTCCAGGTGTATTATGAAATCAAGGAGATTATATCCTTCTTCTTTGGAGAGTACTTGGATAATTTTATAGGCCTAGATTACAAGTGGAGGTTTATTGCTAGTGTAGGGTTATATCTCTGGACCTCGCTTGGATTAGCGCACAATCTGGTATTACAAGTCCATGGTAAAGCATAATTACCAGAGAATGTTTAGTGCGGCTAACTTCCCTTTAATGCACCCTATATTTTCAATGGATATTGCAGCCCCGCTAAACATTGCTTATATTACAAGTAGAAAGTTATGTGTTGCGCTCAAGCACAATACATAACAGACCTAAAAAGGT